>NC_051159.1:144741475-144998975 GCF_013339745.2 Dermacentor silvarum | reverse complement strand
AAGCGCGAGAGAGGAACCCGCTCACGCATGACGCTTTTCGGTGGTGTAAATATGGTGAGTCGCGACATTGCTTCAATGCTAATCGCATTGACGTCGACATTCATTGTGAGAAGGCTTCTGCCAGAATTTTTTTAAAACCTGTTATTAGCCGTTTATTCGGGAAGTGCTCTGTAGTGTAACAGTCTTTCTCCCACCTTCTTAAGGTTGTTGCCTGGCTTAAGCCATACCAGTAAACTGCAGATTATAGGACAAGAACTTTTCCTCCGCGTTCCTACATGTTACGCCTCAGCACACGATTGTTTAATACCTGAGGCTTCGAGAGTAACCCCGGTGCTTATAAATTCCCGTTAACTTGGAAGCCCATGCTTCACTTGATCTAAATGACTCCGCCGAAGCAAACGCAATGAGCGTCCTGGGCACGGTCACGCCCGACGTCATTTAGATCAAGTCAAGCATGGGCTTCAAGTTACGATGCATTTCTGAATACGCGAGGTCAGTCTCAAATTATATAAACTACTTGCACGTTTCCTTTTTATTTAATGGGTAAATGCGAAATATAATATGAACGCACGAACGCATTACTCCCTATACTATCCAGCAGGAAACTTCCGAATTTTACGCAATGCCATTGTGTATTGCACGCATTGCATGAAAGTACGCACTACATTTACCATCAAAAGATGTGGCCTTGTTCTACACTCAACGAGGCTCTGCCAGAGCTGCTGTTGCGCACACGCAGCAGTGGTTAAATATAGGAAAGAATGCACCGCTGCAGGCTACGTGGAAGCAGCGACAACATCCGCAAAGCATGAACATGAATGTCCTATCTAAGCCCTTGAACATTCGGGACTGCGGCGGCAACAAATTGAGGGCTCGCGCGTAAACGCGGTCTATTGTCCTCTCCTCGTGTGCAAAAAAAAAAAAATCATCAAGTGTTACACGTTTGTAAAACGTTAAGGCGAAAGCCTGATTACACACTTTGCACACTTTTTGTCGCGATCAAGATACGCTTATGAAGAATTGTGGCAACTGTCCATCGGAGCGCACGACAGAACTCACCGAAATCGCTGCACCTACTGATAGTGGGCCAGTGCCGTCAGTGCCTTCGCATAGGGAGGGGCAGCCTGGGAACGCTGGCATGTTGAGCGGCGTCGGAGCCAGCTGTGGAAGAAGAAGACGACGAACGGCCGAGCAGTGGCACGAGCTCGTCTCCGTGACCACGTGACGTGTGCAATCAGGCGCGCACTATAGGCACACCCTTAGTAAGCTAGAGCTGCGGTGCAGCCGTGGCTTCAGGGAAGCGGGCTCGTCTCGCATCCCGGAGGCCTGGGTTCGAATCCCACCCAGACCAAAATGTGCCAAATTTTCATTCAAAAGCACAAATTAACCTTTTTCACAGGAACCTCCCTGAGAAATGTGACGTCCATCCGAGCATTTGTTGACGTGATGTACGTTACTCTTTGCGGCGTCGGCCATTTTTCGTCACGGCGAAGTTTCACCAAGGTCACCGCCAATATATAAGGCTTTTGCCTTAAAAGATGAAATGGTGGTTCAGCGGTATAAATGCGAGAGAAATGCGATAGCATTACGCATTAGGTGGTATATATATATATATATATATATATATATATATATACCACGTGACCAGCTTCCCGCACTTCACATGCATACACTTTCGTCCACTGTGACACTCCAAATGCTAACGCAATAAAAGGGACCATTATGTGAGCATGTTTAATTTGCTGTTCACACATATCCACGTAGCGCTGCTACCATCTTCGGAAAGAAGAGGCCAACAATTTAGCGGTTAGCGCGAAGCCTAAACCCGTGAATTGTACTCTCTGACGACATTATCTGGCAATGAAGGAATCGAAAGCTGTGTAGCGCTCCTGAAAGTAGCGTCACAGTTTTGTTTGTGTTATCTAAACTGTGCTCGACACACTGAGCGCAGCGCTGGCGTCCCTCGAGTAGAGGAATGCTCTGCAATCATTTCACGTTCACAAGATAAATGCATCACAAAAGCGGCTCAACACACAATATGACGCACTTCCTTCGAAGGTTTAGTCTGTGCGAACCACTTCAGCTTCGATTTATTTTTATTTCGGCCTCGTGTATTGCACTCGCCCTAGTGGTGTACGTATTTTCTCTCTTCCTTTAGAGTTTACATTTCCTTTTTTCCCCTTTCCCATCCTTTAGATTTCCTTTTTCCCCTTTCCCTAGTGTAGGTTAGCAAACCGGTTATTCCCGTCTGGTTAACCTCTCTGTCATTTCTTTTATTCCTTTCCGCTCGCTAATCTCGGATTTATTTAAGAAGCCTTCGTCCTGCAGTGGACATAAATATATGATGATGATGATGATGATGATGATGATGATGATGATGATGATGATGATGATGATGATGATCGGAGCAAGCAATTTTGCAATGCCGACCTCATGAACCATCGCCGCTATGGGCGACGAAGGCAGTGCAACTGTTTTAAGTCCAACAGACCTGCACAAACAACTTTAACCTGAATTCGTGTGCATTGTGCTGCACGTGATTCCGTGTTTTGATTATCTGCGGGGATAGTGACAGGCTGCGATCGTGTTTCTGTGCTCCCTGTCTTTCTCTCTCCATTCTTTATTTTTATCTATCTTTCAACTCCCCCTTCCCGTTCCCAAGTGTGTGGTAGCAAACCGGACTTTCCTCCCTGTCTGTCCCCTTTCTTCTCTCTTTCTCTGGGAAAGAGAAAGCATAAACATCTTATTGACTGTAGCACTTATATTAATATAACACATAAAATACACCAGTCAGTCTTCATTGGCTGGCTTCATTGGCTGTTTCTTTGTATGGCTGTGACTAACAAAAAATCGAGCCTCTCGGATCCCCTTACGTATCTCGCTCGCCACTCGCTTGTCAATTCCAATTTTATTTTTTTTCTCCTTGCTTTTCTGCGTTCGGGCAAATATGAAACCGCGGCAAGCAGCAACCTATATGCTGATTCAGTTCCGTGAAAACGGAACAGAGGAAGGCGTAGCAATAGCTTCTGCTCTGCGCAAACTAAAGACTCTGCCTTCGCAGAATGTGGTTGTCCTTACGGACTCAAAGGCCGCGTTACAACAACTATACCGCGGTCTGCCATCCATCAAGTTCCCACGCAAATCACTAGCCCTTGTTAAAGAACTCAAGAACGAAGGCTTCGCGGTAAAGTTCCAGTGGATTCCCTCCCACATTGGTATTACTGGCAACGAAAAAGCTGATGCGGTTGCATACGCAGCGCTCTATCATCCTCCCAAAGTCAAGGCTCTAAAGAGTAATCAAGTGAAAAAATCGGACATTCGAAATCACTTTGGGTCGCTTTGGGTTCCACCACATATGCCCTGCGTAAACAAGAGATTTCATCGAGAGGAAGCCTCACTTTTATATTGAATCAGGACAGGATCTGCTAGTACACCGGCCTGGTTATTTAAGACTGGACGAATCAATTCTCCGAACTGCACGGCATGTGACGAGACAGGAGATATTGAACACTTTCTGTGATCGTGCCCGCAATTCCAAGTTGAAAGGGACGCTCTCCTGGAGAATCTACAAAAAAGGGACCTTCCGCATGCGTGCCTGCAACACCTTGTATTTCCCGAGGGATCCGTTATAGCCCGCACAGAAACTTCACGTCTCCTTATGGCATTCTGAAGAGAGACTGGTTTGATGAACATATGGTGAAATCCATCAGCGATTGTCAACTAGAATATCGGCTACACACGTTTGCGATCCACACAGAAAGGGTCCAAGCTCAATGGCACATAACAGGAACAAAAAAAGAAAGAGAGAGAGAGAACGAAATGAAGAGAGAAAGAAAAACCGAAAGAAAGTGAGAGTCAGAAAGAGAGAGAGAAATATAGAAAATCACCACGGAGGTCAGACAAAGAAAGAGAGAGAGAAAGAAATAGAGAAATAAAGACAGAGAGAAAGAGAGAGAAATATACAAAATAACCACGAAGGTCAGACAAAGAAAGAAAGAGAGAAGGAGAGCGAGAGAGTGAGAGAGAAAGAAAGAAAGAAATAGCAAGAGAAAGAAAGATAGAGAGAGAGAAAGAAAGAGCGAACAAGAAAGAGAGAAAGAGAGAGCGAAAATCAACACGAAGGTCAGAGAGAAAGAGAAAGGAAGGAAGAGATATCGAAAGAAAGAAAGAGAGAGAGAAAGGAACATAGAGAGAGAGAAAGAAAGAAAATCCCCGCGAAGGTCGGATACACACACGACAAGCTTCGCTTACCCCCATTTTCTCGACAGGGGAAGGGCTGGTGATTTTTTTGTTCCATAACTTATTGCGCGGTCCTTAACTTGTTCTCTAGCTTCTTTGTTAACCTCCAAGTTTCTGCCCCATATGTTAGCACTGGTTGAATGCAGTGATTGTACACTTTTCTTTTCCACGACAGCGGTAAGCTCCCAGTCATGATTTGGTAATGCCTGCCATATGCACTACAACCCACTTTTATTCTTCTGCAAATCTCCTGCTCATGATCAGGGTCCCCTTTGAGTAACTGACTTAGATAAATGTATTCTTCCACATATTTTACAAGATAATTGCGAGCCATGTATTCTCGTTCTGTTTTCAGGCTACTGAACATTATCTTTGTCTTCTGCACAATAATATTCAACCCTACTCTTACACTTTCTCGGTTAAGGTCTTTAATCATTTGTTATAATTCATCCCCAGCATTGCTGAGCAGGACAATGTCATCTGCAAACCTTAGGCTGGGAAGGATTAGGAGTGATGATAAGCGGCAAATATCTCAGCAACCTAACAGCTGAATATTTCTTCTGAGCGTGCAGTAAATAGCATTAGAGAGATTGTGTCCTTGCCTGACCCCTTTCTTGATCGGTATTTTTCCGCTTTTCTTGTGGAGAATTAAAGTAGCTATGGAGTCTTTATAGGTATTTGCTAAGATGTTTACGTATGCTTCCTGTACTTCTTGGCTGCGCAATGCCTCCATAACGGCTGGTATATCTACTGAATCAAATACCTTTTCGTAATCTATGAAAGTCATATAGAGAGGTTGGTTGTGCTCCTAAAGTTTCTCAATTACCTGATTGATGACATGGATTTGATTCATTGCAGAATACCCCTTCATGAAGCCAACCTTTCTCTGGGTTCAAGACACGTAAACGCACGTACCCTAGACACATTTAACAAGTCTGCATTCAGCACAATTTTCTCTTAAGAAAGCTTTCATGTTATGGAACTCGTGGTACTGCCTTGGCGTTGGCAGATTATCTGACTTCAAGAACGCAGTATACAGTAATAAATGGTGCAGAGTGCAAAATCAATAACATAGAATATGGTGTGCCCCAAGGATATATCCTTGAACCAATGTTATTTTTATTGTATATTAATCACATCGTGAATATCTACGGCTGTTCAAATATTGTATTATACGCATACGATATATATATATATATATATATATTGCAGGCAACGATATTATCATCATCATCAGCCTATATTTATGACTACTCCAGGACGATGGCCTCTCCCTGCGATCTCCAATTACCCCTGTCTTGCGCTAGCTGATTCCAACTTGGGCCTGAAAATTTCCTAACTTCATCACCCCACCTTGTTTTCTGCCGTCCTCGACTGCGCTGTCCTTCTCTTGGCACCCATTACACGAACGATATACACGAGCGTTATAAACAAGCAAACATGTGGATGGCAAAATCAGACATCTGTTTAGAATCAAATAAAATTCCCAATTGAATGCTAACAAAACAAAATACTTGCTATTATTCCAAGCTAAAGGACTAGAGCAGTGCCTACAAAGTTGCCATTAATTGTTCAAAAAAGTTTTATGAAACGCTGAACGACTATTCATTTTATCGTTTTCCCAGTGTCCTATTTCAAAAAGAATCTCTAGCCTCCTCATATTCTATCTCTGAGTGTCAATCTAAGACAGTCAATTGGAATTTTAAATAGGTTAATATATTATTTGTTTATACAAGTAAAACGTCAAATCTGCAATGCCCTTGTCCTGTTCACGCCTAACGTATTGTTGTTTAGTATGGTGCTCAACAACACAAGGTAGCCTGAACTGACTTGAGTCATTACAAAAACGAGCAACCAGATTGATAGGGAATATTTGGCTCACGCAAATCACTACGTTGTACTTCGAAATATACAAAATACAGTAAACAAGTTAACTATACAAATACAATTATAAAATACATAACTTTGTTTCAGGCACTTAATTTTAAAAATGGAAGCGAAAGTTTTATGCACGCAAGTTAACACAGGTAGGACAGTGTTCCATGTGCATTGCTGTAACATAGCCCACGACTAAACACCGTGATAGACGAAACGGACATTGCAACGGTAGCAGATGAACTGCGGATTAACAAGTCATGTTGTGACGTGTTCATTTTTTTTTTTTTTTAGGTGTTGGCTGCGACCACACTTATTAGAAGTGACAAGAGTTATAGAATGTCTTCTCTTCGGACGACCACAATGCTACTTTTATGTCTGCTGAGTTGCGTTTTCTGTGCTACAAATAACTTGTACTTTTGCTTGGATCTCTCGCTTTCATAGGCAACGTTCTCTAAATTGAGAGCAAGCTGAATGAACTTACAGAAATGCAATTAAGTCGGAGTAGTTCAGATTTCTAGCCCGTTTGACCTGTAGGTGTATGAAAAAGTGAAGGACGCGCCATCAGAGGTCGTCAAACTATTCACCTTGTTGCAACTCTGATCGACTATGTGAATGCCTCTCTTCAAGTGAAAGCCGACAGCGGGCATTCCGAGTGTACCGTGACACCTGTCACATCGACGACGGCTTTCAGTTGAAAACTAGTGTCATCAAACGGGTGCTGTGGACAAGCAAACATCTCGACGGCACAAATCTCGCCCTTCCGTCCGATAGCGACACTTTGATAAGCCTTTGTTTGGCCTTTGACCTTCCTAACGTGACGTTCGCATCGCGGCAACCGTGGAAAAGCATTGAAAAAAAAAAATCCGGCCCTAATATAGTTTCCATGTTCTTTTTCAAAGCCGGATAACTTTTCTAGAAATTTTAACTATCCGCAGTACCGCACCAATAGCGATGATAATGTGGTCATGCCAACGACGATATAAAATGTTTGCACAAGTTTGGTTAACTAGGAAGGAGCTCAGCCGGTATTAATTCCGGAAATTTGGGCTTGCAAACAACTGCGCCACCAAATAAGTTTCTTTTTCTTTAACACATAAAAGTATATTATTTGTTGTGTGAGGAAGAAGATCGGCACGCTGAACAGCCCCGTTGCCATCGTGTGGCTCGTACCCAGTTCGCTCTCTGGCTACGCACTACCTGCTGGTTCTGCGTTTGTCGCAGCTGCTTTACGACCCGAATAAACCCCCTTTACATTTGAAACTAAATACGGGAGCGAAGTGCGAGCGCTAAGAGAAGCATTGGCCCCACAAGGCAATGGACGCGGTGTGCAGTATGGTGCATGATCGAAAATAAACCGGAAGAAAATTTAGAAAACCCAGGGAAGAAGAGTTAAAGACACGAAGGAAAGAGGAGTAAACAAAAGCCGCAAGCTGTTCTCCAAAGCAGACCGTTCGTGCGCCGCTGCGAATATTTTCTGCAACGGATACTATGCGAAACCGCGTCGGTGCTAATTGTTTCTTTTTCTTTAGCGTGAAATAGCCAGAATGAGCGACCCTCGACGTGGTTTTGGATGTGTCCGAACGTATGTAGCAGACGCCGTTAAAACTGGCTTCACAGCAAAGTCATTCTTTGTAAGGAGAAGCCTGCTTCTTAGGCCGTATTCTCGATTGATCACATTGAGTTACATCACTTTCCCTGCGCGTCGATTGACAAAGGCAACGAAACGGACGTGAAGAAAGTAACGACACAACTATCATTAGCTCTCTTTTCACCTGGCGTAGTTCTTGGGCCCAGTGATGGCGAAATGGCCGTCGCTCTGGTGAAGCGTCTCGCCAGATGTTACGTCACGCAAAAGCGTTATACACACCCGTTGTAATTCGCTCTATTTGCTGGATGTAGATAATATTAGAGCGCCGTTATGTGTGCGGGTTCTCCTATCGCGATCGGTGCCGACAAGTTTCTACCTGCGCAAGAGAAACTGAACTGGCACAAGCGCGCGGAGGTTGTGGGGCCCCTCAAGGACTCACAGAGTTTGAAAGTCAGATATATTTATTTATTATATATTATAACAAAATCCCGCATTCGCTCTAAGAAAACTATAGCGGAAGAGCGTGAAGGTGGAAGGAGGACTATATTTATGACATTTTTGTTAAGCAATAGCACTCTACGCGGCGGCATATGAATAGCCGACGTTCCTATGTACAAATTGTCTGAGATAACTTGCTTATCTTAGCGTTATTAAAACATGAAAGAGAAGCACTAAGTCAATTCAAGATTCTAGGTTATTCTTTAAAAGCGAGATTTGGATTTCCTAGGCGGAGGCAATCGACTGGGGCAATCAATAAAGAACATTACGCTTCGCTTATCGAATTACGCTCGCTAACCGCGGTGCCTATAACGTCAATGTGACGTCATCACTATAATATCTTCAAGCATTTGTATTTGTTGTGAGCTTAAAATCTACGCAACAGTTGCTAGGTGGAGTTCCCACTTACATTCGAATGCAATCTAATGTATTTTTAATTGACAAACGATGCCCCGAGCAGCCGCTGCCAAAATAGAAGACCTCACATGCCAGGGAGTGATGCATAAATGCAAGGCTGCTGACCTTGCCTTTAGATTGGGCCTCTTTTCTGAGTTAACAAAACTGCGCTCTTGTTATCGCTATCCTATTAGCTAGGAGCGTAATATGTAAATCTGGACGGAAGTGATATATCTCTTTAAGATACATCTCTAAGATAAGAATTTATATATGATGATCACATTGAGCTCTCAGTAACAAAAAAAAAAGAGAGAGAGAGACTATCGTATGCATTTCTTTCACGGCGCTGTAGCGTCTCCTGCTATAGTAACGCGATAGAAAATCAGCGAGTCAGAGGACTTTCATCCGATGTCAATGATTTATATAGAGGTCGCCGCATGCCGCTTAAAACTTCATCGGGGCCTCCACGTAAGAGCAAGGTCTCTCCTTCTCTCTCTATCTTGCTTCGTTTTTCTCCTCCTCTCAGATGTCCTGATACGCCCGCAAACGCGTAAAGGCTACGTCGGAAGCCGCGGTGCTATAATCTATCTCTATATCTCCACCGCGCCAACCTCCATCGCATTTTAAGGTGAAGCCTGTCCGGTCGCCGGAAGTCGAATCTCGTGTACCTTGAAACAGCCTGCCGTACTTGCCTTGTAATTCAGTTCGTCACATCCGAGTGCACGTACTTGGACGTGACCTTATTGCGAGTTGCGTGCTGTATGATGTCACGCCGTGATGCACAAACCTTTCCGTGCGCACTAATGGGCGGATGGTGTTTTACTTAGAAAGACACCCTGCCAAGTAAAACATGAGGGCACTTCGATGACCGATATTCTCGCGAAGTCCGCAATCATGCCTGCTTCCGTCTTGGGGCTTATCTCGCCCTGTGAAAAGTTTTTTTTTCCGCGTAGTGCAGATATGCATCTGCGCTGGGTGACGTCAAGACGAAAATCGTCTTTCGAGATATACATGGTATAATATCCGTAGGTTATGTGTGCTTTTATTTGCTTTTCATTGTCGTGCACGCTTACGACGGTTAGTGGCTGATACGCATGCCCAAAGGTTCCTTGGGAATGAATATATATATATATATATATATATATATATATATATCTTTTTTTAATTTAAAAATGCTGATTTGGCGTTGCATAAAATCAGTAAGTCCTGGTACTTAGGCACCCTTTAAGATGGCTACCCGTTTATTATTCCATTTTCTTTATTCCTAAGTTTACCCTGCGGTGTTATTTCAATTATATTGCCCGCCGCGCCGCCACATTTGTATGAACGGAAAGTTAAAGAGAAAAAAAGAAAAAAAGAAAAAAAATGCTCATGTGTATCGTGCGTTGAGTGCACATTAAAGAACCCCAGGCGGTGTAAGTTAATCGTAGAGTGATGCTTTGGGACATTGAACCTCGTGGATCAATCAATCCCGACTGCTCATCTCACCGTATACCGAGCCACACAGCCGAAGCG
Organism: Dermacentor silvarum; assembly: GCF_013339745.2. Taxonomy (NCBI): domain Eukaryota; kingdom Metazoa; phylum Arthropoda; class Arachnida; order Ixodida; family Ixodidae; genus Dermacentor; species Dermacentor silvarum. Next base: position 144,988,861 of record NC_051159.1, on the reverse strand, counting down.
ACGTTACCGCGTCGTCGCCGGATCGCGCCGCTGCTTCCCGGTTCCTCCGGGCGCGCTCAATGCCGCCGTGCCCTCGGCGGCCTACTCCAAGGGCGCACTGGTGTCGCGCGCGCTTCGATCGGCGACGCCGGCGCAGCCGGCGACCTTGCCGCCGCTTGCACGAGGCGAGGGAGCACGCCGTCTGGCCGGCCCGATCGGCCCTCCCCTCCACAGCCCAGGGACACACCGGCGGGCGCGCGCTGTTACGCGCGCAGCCGAAGATTGGAATCGGGCATTCCGCCCACGTCCGCTGACCTCCGCCGGGGACGACACGGCGCGGTTACATTACTACACATTCCAAAACTCCCGGCGACAGAATTTCATAACGTAGCAGAATGAAATCGCAGTTTCGTATCATGTCGTTTACTTGGTCCCGCCGGCTCGGCTTAACATTGATTGATTATTATTGATTTATTGATTGATTTATTTATTTATTTATTTATTATTGATTTATTTAGTGATTATTTATTTATTTATTTATTTATTTATTTATTTATTTATTTATTTATTTATTTATTTATTTATTGGTATGAACGTCGCAAAGCAATGCATCCATGATGTATGCCATAACGGAGCCGAATCCAGGGAGCCGAGAGGCTCGGTTTAAGTAACAACCGTTACATTAAGCCAACAGAAAAATAATGAAGCCATAAAAAAACATGCCTTCCTCCTATTCTGTTCTTGGCATACTATTGAAAGCCGAATGCAATGGCCACTAAGCCACTGTTGGTAATGTTGAAAGCTGGTCTATGGTTGGTTATTGGTATTACGCACCATGGCTACAGCACCAAGCAACACGAAGACAGACACAAACTGCACTAAAGCACCCGTCATGTAAACGTCATGTCTATGTCATCGTATTCCTTAGCGCTGTAACCATGTTTAATAAGCCCCCTGGGGGCCTCCACATAACTTATTTGGCCTAGGTGCTGCTTTACATCTGCTTCCCGCGCAGCAAAGGCTGGCTCGTGAGGTGTTTGCACTCACGGCTCACGCTTACGACCCGCTGCTGTTTTGGGGCGTCTGTGTTCAGTGGGGAACGTTCGAAAACAGCTGACGCACTTTCTCGTCTTGCACAGAGTCACCGCGGCGCGTAAAAAAGTACGTAACTATACATACAGCAGAACTATTGGTACTGCTATCCTTAATCATGCACATGTATAATGGCGCAATTTTTTTTTTTTTACGGCGACAGCAGTTACCGGATTTACTTGGTCAATCTGCAATCATAAATCTTAAGAGACCAGCCCCGGTATCGTTAAAATTTCAGCACGGCACTTAAAACTTAAAGTTCTTAAAAAGTTACCTACTGAACAGAAAGCACACGGTATACATATCGGGCTCTTTCTCCGCTACTAAAACAATTAACCAAGGAGTGCCTCAAGGCTTATTACTTCGTCCATTACTTTCTTTACTTTACGTTAATGATATTCCTGACAGCATATACATGGCTCACTGCATTTTATATACCGACGATGCGACTATTTCCTTTGGGGATACATGTATTAATGCTGTCACTACCAAATTAAATGATGTTCTGTGTAGCTTGTCCAAGTGGTGCCACGAAAATTATTTACTTAATAATCCAAATAAATCCAAATTTCTTAGTTTTAAGTCACCTTAACGTAAGTTAACCTCATTACCAGGCGTCAGAATTGAATCGCATTTCATAAGTGTCAGTGATAGTGTATCATTCCTTGGCGTTCAGACTCGATACTAACCTTAAATTCGTTAACCATACGGCTCACATTAGAAAGATGGCAGCATTCGTCGTGCATTGCTTAAAGCACGCTCATATTTCTCTCATCAGACCCTGCTTTGTATTTACTTCGCTTTTATTCATTCTCATATCACTTATGGTGTCGTATCATGGGGAAATATTTATCAGTGTCATCTTTCATCCCTTCAGCATTTACAAAATCGAGCTATTCGGATTATTTTTCACTGTCCTCGCGACGGCAGCGCCACTGCTCTTCTTCGATGCACCAACATCTTAACTATTAATAACTTGTTTCGGTTTAGTCTAATTTTGTTGTTATATAAACAATTAACAAATCAACTTGCTATCAATTTCATTGATTCTGAGCTTTTAGTAAATTCCAACTGTACTAGGTTTGCTGCTAACAATAATTTTTTGTTACCTACATTTCTACCAATTACGGCAAATCATCTTCATCCTTCTGTGCGATCACAATGTGGAATCATTTACCCTATGTCTGTTAAATCCAAAGTTTCCTTAACTTCATTCAAGAATTCATTAAAAGACTATTTGTTGAATTTTTGATGTTCATGCTTGTTTAGTTGTACTGCATTTGTGTTTTTATATACAGTATTTATTTCTCAATTTCCTCGTTGTTTGTTTTCCTGCATTTTTATGTTTTCTATTCCTTTATGCTTACTGTTATGTTTTTACTTGATATATTTGTTCCATTAGGTTCGCACTGCTGCTACTACTTGTATTATTCATTTGTAATCTTCACCGAGGGTGGCGTTGCAGTCTTGTACTTTGGGACCCTCGTCTGTATATTTTATATGCTGTCATTAACATATGATGTAATAATAATAATAATAATAATAATAATAATAATAATAATAATAATAATAATAATAATAATAATAATAATAACCAGTCAGTCAGTCGGTCGAGGCTTCCTTTCCGTTGGGCCGCCATCACCAGGACACTTATTCCTCCCCAGCTTCATTCACAGCAAATGGAATGCAAAAAAGAAAAAAAGCTATCCACACTGGAACTGGGGATACAATTCATGCCTTTGTTGCAATGTGCATCTGGGAGCGACACGCGCAAATCGCTGAGCTATCGCGCAACACTCACGCTTGGAATTTCGCGCGAGGTTTTGAGCTTCACGAGGACTCCGCGGGGAGTGGTGGCGTATATCTTTCTGGTGTTAGCAGCCGCGCTTATGAGCTACAGCGCATGTTTTACTTCGTAACCAGCGGAACGATTTCTTCATTGCATCTCCCGTCGTGAAGCAATTTATTTTTTTAAGAAAAAAAAAGAGAGAAAAAAGCTCATGCAGATTAAACGCATATTTTGCAATCTGAGTGAAGCGAAGCTTCTCTGAAGCGGGTTTATTAAATACCCTAAACTGTTCATCTACCGCAGCTGCGTGTTTTGCAGCACACCGATTACGCGCAAGCCCGGAAAATCAGCAAGACGCGCGAAAACCCCACCACGCGACCCACGTGATCCACGCGACCGCAGACTACGCTGTCTCCGTGATCGCGGCCCGCTTTTCATCACGCCCTCTTCGGATCAGCCCATGTTTACTAAATATGCTGCACTATCCCTAGGACTGCCTGACTGTACTCGGCGAGAAGCCGGAAGGATTAGCCACGTATAGGAAGCTTTGCTTTAAATATGCAAACGCTGGCTGCGCATGGCTAGTGAAAGCCATCACCAGATACACGCTGTCATGAACTGCCGAAGCGGCAAATGAGATACGAACTGGTGACTGGGAACTGTCACGGACGCCTCAGGTCTGGTGTCCGTATAGCATCGACTCCACGGTGGGTTCGGCAGCGCCATTGATCCGCTACGAGGCTTGGGCGGGCCCCGAAAATGTCAAGGCTGCTTACATTGATTTCCGGAAACCGCCACAGTCTTGTTACATTTTTGTCGCTAAGCGGCTTTGTAGCGCGAGCTAGTGACCCTGAGGGATTAAGAGTCTCTTGGCGCGGAAATCCGTTAGCAATCCGCCGACGACGCGACGTGCTGGAGCTTAGCTAAAATGTCGCGAGACGCTCTTGTGTCAAGCGCCGCGATGGTTCCACTTTTTTTGTTATCGTACCGTTCGATATCCGGAGAAATAACGCCTTTTCAACCGTTGAACGAGCCGACGCGCGCTTTCTGTTCACGTGAAAGTACGCAACTTGGACACAGCAATACTGTACGGATTTTATTACGTAAATATTGACAACAATTCGCGTTCATGCGTCGCTGCTGTATAGGAATACGTAATGACCAACCGAATAAGTTCGACCTTGTGCTGTCTGTCCGAAAAATGCGTCGTTTTCCAAGCTTGTCAGACCCCGGCAGCGGTCTTTCACTATGCATCGAGTATATCCTGATTCTTCTGCCTCATTCCCACTTTAAAAGGTGTATAACTGTCACCACCGTATATATGGTGAATAAATCTGTTTACTATCATTCAAACAAACAAGCAGTCGACGGTCGGCGCACTCGGCATTCCCTATATATCTTTGTATATGCACAACCGCGAGTAAAACTATCACGTATCGCGTGCCATGGTTTACGCGAAATTGCATCACTAGCTGTACGCATGCATTTCGTGATCCAGGCCTGCCGCTTGGACTTGGCTACGAGAACAGCGCAATGCACGAGTCGTCTTCAAGTCACGCGCTATGATTTGCCAAATAATGTTCCGGTTTCACGCGGCAACCATGGTCCGCCTAATTCTGTTTATGCGTGTCTATACTGTTGTCAAAATTTCGCAGGGCCCACAATCTGCTGGAAAGCTTAATCTGGGCAAAGCTTTAGCACATAGCCTGGAGTGGCAAATCAGTTTTGCGGAAGCCCGCAAGGTGGAGCAAGGTTAATAAAATGGAAAAGATTGTCATCCACTCTACTGTATAACCCGAAGCTACAAAAGAAACCCATACGGGCTTCTCAAAAAGATAGCTTCGCCATTGAAGAAAAATTCGTCCTGGTCCGCGCGATCGAACTCGGCATCAACGCCATTCTGGGGTGGTCACTCTACTACCCTAGCTAACCAGGAGGCTGGTAGATTGCAGCGCGAGGCCGAATTAATCGACAACTCGAAGCAAAGGGACACTGAATTTAACAAAGCAGTCCTGCGAAAGCTCGCAAGGTTCGGAGCCTGGAGTTCAGAACCGCACTCGGCAGTTGAGTGTGCGACTAACGCACTGTTTCATTGTATTGGGCGCTGCATGCTCAGACCGAGCAGAAATTTTGCTTTTTTTTTTTTTTCAAGAAACATGCGTCACGTGTGAACTTCTGACGCCGGCAATACATTTCGCCTCCCTTTATACGCGGCCCCCTATCAGCGAGCCGTCTTGAGTCAAGTGACACCGTCGAAGTTGGCCAGACCTCCAGTCGCTCAGCGGCGCGAGCCCTGCATACAAAGCAAGCGTGGACCAGAATGCGACGACGTCGTCGCTCCCGTTTCCCGGATGCAACCATATAAGACCAACATTCGGCGTCAGCGGCTGCGCTCCGACTGCGACGCTATGCCGCACCCAGCGCACAAAGGAACCTCGACATCTTCCGCAAGCACAAACAAAAGAGCAGGAAAACAAAGCGGAGACGAGCCGAATGACCTTTGAACAATAATGGGAGGGAGGGAGGGGGGGGGAGCGTTTATGCCCCCCCCCCCCCTCATCTCTGCCCGAAGCAATGCGGCACTTGCTCCGCAACAACCTTACCGTGCTAGTTCTCGGTGGTGACGTCGATGCCTTCGTCAGCTAGGTACCCTCGGTGCATCGTGACAGAATGCCAGCTGTTTCTTTATACATAAGTTGTCTAGTTACGCCATACGCTACCCTGGTGGTGCAGACGGACGTGACGCATGTACGTCAAGTGAGGCAGTTGAAGGAGAAGCGTACCCCCGGCTTGAATGACGTGTTTCCGGCACCCGACGCGGTGGTCCTGTGGCTGTGGAGTTCTGCTTCTGAGCACGAGGTGGCGGGCTCGATTGCCGGTGGTGCCAACCCAACTCCGACGCGGCGGATTGCAAAAGCGCTCGTGTATACTTAGATTCAGGTGTGCTTTAAAAAACCCCAGGTGGCCGAAATTAATCCTGAACGCCCCACTATGGTGTGTTCCTCGTATACCCATGTGTTGCTTTGCGGGACGTCAGACTGCGTCAGTTAAGAAGGCACTTTCGGGGAGGCTATAAGTTTGTTGAGAATGTCAGTTTTCAGTCATGTAGCTCGGAGGAAGGAACAAATACTCGCGAAGGTTTCAGATACAGCAGGTGTGAGCCAGATCATTCGCAGACCGTCTCATCATATTGGGCAGTGAACAAAGCTCCCAACCTGCGCAGGGGGCGAAACACCGTGATGACTGTTTCGTGAGCCAAGATTAAAAGTGCGCTTTACTGTGCATGGCATCATTTGTGTACAACTGCGCTGCCAAGTTTGCTTTTTCTAAACATTGTACAAACCAAACGACCTGTTCGATCTGGTGAAGCAATTGTTATGCCAATATTATGATTCATTCGGGTCGACATGAATCCATGTGATTTTATTATCGTAGCTTCAACAAACATCAAAACAGCTTTACAGGTAGGAATGGTCCGCGATGCGGTTACTGCAGTAAGGCCTGTAACGACAAATTGCGTTCAGGCAACCGTCAGGCAGCGCTAGCTTTGGGGCTCTGGAGAACTCAGAAAGCGGGTTTGGAGGAAACTCGTTGACGAAAGAAATAATTTTAAAAAGCGGGCCCTATTGGAAGCTGAGCAAGGCATAAACTGTGCGCTTCCACTTTCGTTTATTTATTTTTTAACGGTATAAGGTGTGGTAGGACACCTGCGTTTAAAGTGTCCAAGTGGAAGATGAAAAAAAAAAAAGGAGTAGGAAGCTAACCACTGGACCAACAGAAAGATGGCATATTGCCAATCGTAATCAAGCCCATGGCCTCTGCACAGCACTTGTATTCAACGCGGGGGATAATACACACGTGCACCGATTGCCTTGACTACATTTCGAGGCGCTAGTGCAGAGAAATTGAGGAAGCAATTTTTGGCTTGTTTTCGAACCTACTATTACTGCAAAAAGAAAAAAATAACCTGTTAGAGCTCATTTCTTCGTCGTTTTGTGTTGGGTTGCTTTGCTTTGCTTTGTTTTGCTCTTAAGAAAACCATGTCATGCAAACTTGTTTTCTTTTCACCGTATAGCCTCGAGGGCCAGACGACGTCGTTCCTGACACAACTTTGTACGCTTAGCGTCCCTTTCCAAAACGCTGTTTTCACATGCAAAATAATTGACTTCGGAACCTATCGATCGTAAAGAGAGAACAACAAAAAAAGAACCTTGCTACCTCAGTCACCAAAAAGGCACATGGCACTCAAATTATTATAATAATTTTTGTGCACGCTTATATGCGTAAGGACTCTAGCTTACTGGCTAATTTTTTTTTTCTTATTTTGTCTATTTGTCCGCCAAAAACGAATTTGGCAGAGCTGGCAGCGTAGCGTGCCAATATCCCTACGTGCTGTATCAACGGCGATTATTCGTCCGCTCTGCCGCGACAAAGAGGACATTTGGACGAAGCTGTGTGCAATTATTTGTTCCAAAGGAAACGGCCCGTTTTCGTGATCATATACGCGTCCATGCTGAGTGCGATTCAGGTTGACGACAAAGGGACTACACAGCGTGGGCGAAAGAAACGATGACTTGCTCGATTTTGTAAGCATGCAGAGTCTCTCATAATTCGCATGGCTCTTTGTGCAACCAGTTGTGACGTCAGCGTTGACGTCAGTGCCAGTTGTGTTCGACGAACAGACTGCAGCTTTACGTTGGTGCTGTCAGCGTTACGTGACGAATCGTCGTGTGCATGGCTAATGGAAAAGCCGTGGCGAGCTGCCTATGCTCTGTTATCCAACAATTGTGGGATGTAATATCTCGAATTACACTCGGAACATTAACTTGACGTTGTTTTCATGGCTCATGTAATTACTGTGACGTAAGATAGGCAGCAACGAGCGCTGCTCTCGGCAGACGGTTCTTGAGGAGCGGGATGACGTTAGAAAAAAAGTTGTCGCAGTTTCACCCGAAAGGCGAAGCATCACGTACAATCATTGCATTCTACCGGTGCTAACATATAGGGCAGAAACTTGGAGGTTAACACAGAAGCTCGAGAACCAGTTAATGAGCGCGCTAAGAGTGATTACACGAAAAATGTTAGGGGTAACATTGAGATACAAGAAGAGGGCAGTGTGGATCGGAGAGCAAACGGGGATAGCCGATATTCTAATTGACATTAAGAGGGAAAAAATTGCGACGTATACAGTGCATCATGCCAACGAGGTGATGCAGAAGGAAGCAGGCTCCGCGTCCTTGCTGGCGAAACCTATACAGCCCTGGTCATGAAAAATTGGAAGACGCTTAAGCTTCGCTTTTAAGAGTGGAAAGCGATAGCATTAAAAGATCCCTGACTGCTTCTCACGCTTCCCGACAACTGCAGCTTAAGCAACCGTAATGATTACCGGGAAACACTGGCCGTGAACGCTATGCACGAAGGCGAGCTTTCTGGTAGAAACGCGGCCTCTTGCGTGGGGCGATCCCGGAGATATTGCACATCCGCGCAAACAAAAAAAAAAGTATAATTATCAGGTTTCCGTTTTTGTTTCCTACTTTTACTATTTCAGTCTGAGAATATTTAACATAAAAGGCATGTGCTGTGGGTGTTTTGTTCCATGACATTTGTTTGTGGATTGGCATTCTCAAAATTCCGAGGAATAGCTTTGCCAAGAATGCAAGGCAAGGTATGAGCAACATTAATGATAGAATGGTGTGGCAATATAACTCGCATATACCGCATCTCATATGAGAAGGCGTGGTATATACATGTACCTAAATATATTCAGAGGGCCCGCGGGGTTGGGCATGATTTTCTCCGCCACGCGCCGACATCGCATGCCGACGCCGGTTGCCGACACCGGATTTTCTGCGACACGGGGCCCTTAACGCTGTCGCGTTAAAACAAGACAGTTGTCGGGTCGGCGAACACAAACAGGAGCAACTCGGAACAATACAAGTTGTCACATTATGCACCAATATACAAATTAGTGCATGAATTACATGAAATAAATGGTTAGCGTTTCTACCATCCTCGAACAAGGTGTGAACAAGGAGTGTACAACCAGGATAAGAAAAAGACACTTTAAGCAATTGCTGTTTACAACGACATACAAAGAAATATGAACACTGCAGAAAAACAGCACGAATTCTTCAACCTGGGTCAAAAAGTAATCTTACCTTCTTTCTCAATACACGCAAAATTGCCGCGTGACTGACCGCTCGAGGCACCTTATTTGCGTGTATTAGCGGGCTTCTTTCACCCTCGGAAAAACACCGTCATGTAGCACGTATTGAGCAACAAAAAGCTGTAATCGGGAGTTTTTCGTGCTGCTCTACAATTTTCTCATTTACACTTTTCATCTAACTATAATATTTGTGAAGCTGATTAATTAATCACGACTAGTTATGTAATTAGGCGGAATGCAAAAAAAATCTGAGTATCTCCAAGCGATGGTAAACAACAGTTCCTTGGTTCTGTCCAGCTACGTGGCATCTGCATGTTTTTAAATCTTGGTGCATGATATTTGGGACACCCTGTATAGGCCACCACACCACGCCGATGCCCACGTGGACGCCGATGGCTGACGATGATGGCTCTCACCTTGTGCGTTGATAATGAGTGAACTTGAAAGTAAGTCAATAAAACAAAGAAAAAGAAATTCGCAAGGCGTGTCCATATTATTGCCATCGCAATAAAACTTCCACGTTCAGCTTGTAGTATTCAGGAAAATACATCACGTGAAAAACATGTTGCGAAGCTGTGCTTTTTTATTTTATTTTTTCGTAGCTGTCAACTGATGCGTATAGGTTTCATTACACGTGCGCCCTACTAAGTTGCAGTAAGTGAGATGCGAGTGAACAAGAATATATATATACATATACATATATATACATGAACAAGAATATATATATATATATATATATATATATATATATATATATATATATATTGTAAGCACATTTAACGTACTTCGAGGTCGCGGGATCGAATCCCGGCCACGGCGGCCGCATTTCGATGGGGGCGAAATGCGAAAACACCCGTGTACTTAGATTTAGGTGCACGTTAAAGAACCCCAGGTGGTCCAAATTTCCGGAGTCCCCCACTACGGCGTGCCTCATAATCAGAACTGGTTTTGGCAGGTAAAACCCCATAATTTAATTTTTAATTTCTTAACGTACTTCATCGTTCTCATTTGTATATAGCCATCATCATCCCTGTTTCTCTTCTTCTTCGTGTTTGAGCCTCGGCCGTGCCGGTGGAATAAACGGGTCTGCCAGTGCTGCCTGTCCTGGTCGTCTTCCGTCTTTCAAGTGCCAACTCCTCCTTCACAAGGTTGCGCAATTCGAACGTTGGCGATGGGGCGGAAACAACAGCTGGATCGCCGCTGTTGCTGCTCCTGAAGTTCTTCGCGAATAATAGAGCGGATAAGAGCACGTAAATCAGAATGAGCTGGCATTGGAAGGTCGCTGTCACGGTGAAGACGGAGGGCCTGAAGCTCGTCCAAGCGCTGGCACGTCGATGTAATATCTTGAACCGAGGTAGGATTTTGAACAGCTAAGGCGTTGAATGCGATGGAACCAATGCCTTTAAGAATATGGCGAATGCGTTCGGCTTCCGTCATTCCAACGTTGGCGCGGCGGCATAGAGCCAGGACATCTTCGATGTACGATGTATATGATTCTTGTGGAAGTTGAAGACGCGCAGCGAGCTTCTGTTTGGCGACTTCTGAACGGCCAGATGAAGACGCGAAAATTTGCCGCAAGCTGGTAGTGAACGCTGACCAGTCGGCGAAGTCAGTTTCGTGGTTAAAATACCACGTCTTCGCAACGTGGGTCAGATAGAACGTGACGTTAGTCAACTTCTGTCTGTCGGTCCACCCATTGGCCGAACTCACGTGGTTGTAATTGTCGAGTCAGTCGTCGACGTCATCCCCGCGGAGACCCGCAAAGACTGGTGGATCACGATGAGGGGTGGTAATGGTGCACGATGTCAGTGCACCCGATGTCGTAGGAGCAGGAGCGTTAGGGGTAGCGATAGTGCCGGCGGCCGACGCAGGGGTGGTCATAGCTGTGGGGGTGGCCGGGCGCAGGCGGCGACCGGAACGTAGCTCCAGGTAGGGCAGGAACGCAGGAGGACGTCGGGATCTTGACGCACCTCCACCACTTTGAAAGACGGAAGACGACCAGGACAGGCAGCACTGGCAGACCCGTTTATTCCACCGGCACGGCCGAGGCTCAAACACGAAGAAGAGAAACAGGGATGATGATGGCTATATACAAATGAGAACGATGAAGTACGTTAAATGTGCTTACAATATATATATATATATATATATATATATATATATATATATATATAACTGCCTTTTGACAGAGTATGGATGAAGACGGCTTATGTGGTTAACGACGCCTGTAGATCCAGCCATTTTCAAATGCACGCCCAGAAACTAGCAGGAATTATTGCGCGCAATTTGTGATTTACTATAACATAGCTTAATGTTGTGGTTTATTACTTTCTTTTTGGGATGGAAGAGCACGGCATTGGTTTTCTTAATATTCAATTTAAGTTGATTGAACGTCAACCCCTAATTACTATCGAAGGCGGCCAGCCAATAGAAAATAGCACTCATGACCAAAAGTGGTGGTAATTCGACCCCAGATCCGAAGAAATCGCTGGTCTGCTGCTTTTTTTCTTGCTTTTTTTTAAGGCTTTCACATCGTTCCCGTGCGCTGGCCTTCTACACAGTTAGAAGTCAGGACCGGTGCAGTAATCCCAGTGCTGACACCTCCTGAAACTACTTGTCCCCTTTCGAGTACATGAGCTTTAATTCCTTTTGAATTTATACCACTAGAGATGATCGATAAGAGTTCTCTTTTACTTGAAGTATAAGCTTAACTTTTTTTTGTTCTTTTTTTATTACAGATTTAATTTGTACGTAGTAATGTCCAGGAGCTCCAGGACTAAAGGCAAACAAAAATGCCCAACGAGGTCATGAGCGTCTGTGACGCACTAAGCATGACACTAAACAAAGCAAATTTTAGTCCTTATGGACTTGACGGCAGCTTCAAAACGGCATGTAAAGACATGACAAGGGTTTAATTAATAACAATGAAGTTCACATAACAACACGAACTCCGAAAAGCAAGTTACATGCACGCTACTAAATATGACGTTAATAATGTTTAAGACATGTACCTGACATGTTTTACGCAAAAAAAAGAACACAATTAAGAAGTGCTGCTGTGGTATATGAAAGCGTTTGACTGCCGTAGCATGCCCTAGTTATAGGAGCAATAAATTGCTAATGACTCTTCAGTTATACACAATATGCTTGACAAGTAGGCTGTTTGATGGTTTAATGAGCTTACTACACTGTTTTCGCAACGTTTGACACTTTTACATCGTGGGTGGTCGACTTGTCGTCACCGGCAACAAAACTTTGAACGCCCATGATGTGTGACGTGCCTCAAATGCTGCAAAAAGGGTCGCAAGCCATGGTTCCGCCCCGAAGGGACGCACACAATCAGCCAGATCAAGTTGCACGTTCATGTATGTGCTTACGCAAATAAAAATGGCTGCACAAAATTTGAGGAGACAGTCCCTTTGTCCACGTACGTGGCGTCTACGCCCACGTAAGTACAGTGACATTTAAAGGAACAATGACATTTTCGTGTTCGTAACAGACCACGCGGTAATAAATAGGGAATTGAAAAGGCATTGTGCCGCTGGGCTTTTCTCGGGTGCCAGACGTGTCCAGAAGAAGTCTTACCTGACGACAAACTCCGTTTTCCTATTGAAATGCGCATTCAACGCAGAAACAGAGAGTTGCGAAAATGATTCAATGGAGTCAGCATCGCTTGTACGGTGCCTGCTCTTACGCTAGAAAGTTGGCGTACGTACATTTATTTCGTAACAATGAATTTCTCCAACCAGTGGGGAAACAGCGTGAGCGAGCTTTCGAGCTTATTTCTGCTTCTTTTTTTTCGATGTTTCTTTTTTTTTTCATTATTTCAGACGCGAGTCTATATACTACGTGCATGTAGATCAGCCAAGCGAGCCATCTCAGCACAATTTTACGACTTCTTCAAACTGTCTAAAGGCTGCGTCCATTGCCCATGTCTTACTGTGGCTCGCAAGAAAATTTTTGACTGCCGTCACTGATGATAAATATTACGCAATCTTTATTTCTCTTCCTGCCAGAGGAAACCCACGAGTTGTATAGCGAAGCGCTATATAGTGCTGCAGTTGCGTATGGCGAGAGCACAACATCGGGAAACCCCCGAAGTGCCCGCACCATGCTTGGGCTATAAGATAAAATAATGAAAAATAAATTGGTATGTCTGATGAACGACTTTGCGAGCGTATTATTGTGCACAGATTCCTTTGCATTGGGAATGGTCGCACTGCAGTTTTCTTTTTTTTTCTTTTTTTCCGTCTCCAGGGAGGCCGTACGGAGAGAAGCCACAGAGGTGTGTAGGCCAGGGTTGCGAGGGAGCGAAGTGAAAACGAGTTCCGCAATGCTCAGTAAGAACTGTCTTACTGCCATAGTCTTCCGGTTTAACATCGTGCAAGGAGGAACATATAGCACATGATGGCTTCTTCAGCGGCCCACTCGTACATGCTCTCGTCCCGTGCACTGCTCGCGCTATGCGTACGAGACGTATTTAAAGGCGAATGGCTTTATTTGGCTCTTCCGTCGTTTTCGTGGTCGGTGGGGTTGGCGGTCGCTGATCGGTGGTTGGCGGTTGGACTTCCACCGCCGAGGCAAAGGGCGCTTGCTCTCACGCAATCCGAGTTGCGAGGTGCATTTGTCGGCAATAGTAAATATAATCAGATTAACTTCCTTAAATGACGACGACGAGTTAACTCGTCATGACATATGGTGCACTATGTTGTAATTCTGACGCATAATAATACGCAAGATCTCTTGCTATTCTTTTTTTTCAACAATAGCAGAAAAACACTATAGACATTCCTGGTATCATATCTCTTAGGAAAAAAGAAAAGGCCACATAAATGCAGGTTTCAACAAAAAAGTCCGCATTTCTCATCAATGTTTTGAAGTTTCCCGTGGCAATTAAGGGGCTACAAACCTTCGATGCGAACGTAGTTCTTAGAAACTTATTAGTTCCATATATCACATTTGGTACGGCTAAAACAATTATTTCGTCGAATTTTGTTAAACATCTAGGGTTATTCGGGAGATTGTGAAGCTAGGCAATGGACGACATGCTAAGGAACAACTCTGCTCCGTTGGGGCGTTTGAAGATTTAGATGCGGTGGTGGAGCGCTCAGAAAGGATTTCCCTCCTCTTCTGGCCGCCGCCCTCTCCCCCTATTGTGGGTGTAGGTGAGCTAGGGCTGTGACACTGCTTCAAACGTTCCGGTTAGCGGTTCTGCGCTCTACGGAATTACTGCGATGAAACAACAAATGGCACCTAAATGTCCTCGCGGTAACGCATCTACTCCTTCAAGCGCATCATTCATTTAATGAAGTGGATGGCTTTTCTAAAGGTTCTCGGCTATTCCCTTTCATCGACAATTATCGTCGTAGGTTTGTGCACATGTTGTAAATTTTGCGTTGTATAGGTCTGTACCACCTGCGTCACACAAATACGATTCCAAAGGCAGGTGTAAGCATTGGCCGGGTAAGCGAACGGATGTTATCTCTTAATCATATTAATCATACATGCACACGCAGTTGTACAGAAGCCCACGTAGTAGCAGTTATCTGAAGTGTCAGACCAAGGCCCAGCGTCCACGTTATCTCAACACGAAGATAAAACGCTTCTGCGTAAGAGCACAGTCCTTGCGGTATTCTGCAGATGATGTCATGAGAAGTGGCGGACGTATCGACGTGTCCTTTCGCAAACGCGGACTGAACAGCTATACAGCCTGAGCGTCACACGCAGGTTTATGACACACTTATACAACCATCCTTCCGTTTCGCGAATCCAGTATGACGCGCTGCGCTTCGGAGCGTCTCACACTAGCGCTCGTATCTGTAGGAGCAGTCGAAGGCGCGACAGATAATGCACGTTCTGCATTATCGTATATTGCATGCGCTGAATTGCCATGCCTGTAGCAGTGTATAGCCGGCGTGCGTTGCGTTTACCATTATGATCTGCCTTCACGCACACTCTGGTTAGCATATTCTGGAACCAGTGAGTTATTTTCCCATAAATGTTGGCAAGGGGACGCTTTGTCCACCGCAGGCTGCCTATCTTTAAAACAAAGTCCTCCTTGCCTCTTCCACCCCCACCCCTGGCATACTCACACTGATAAGTGAAGATAAGTGAAGGAAAATTCAGTAATAGCAAATGGAAGAAGTCGGCTGTCGAGAAGTGCTTAAAGTAGTACAATCCGTTTGCATCATTTTGCACTAACCTTTCCGTCATTAGTCCTACGTTTGCATAAAACTTGCTTGAACATTCGCGCAAAAATCACTAAAGACTTCGCTTAATTAAAAAAATAATTATGGGGCTTTACGTGCCAAAACCACGATCTGATTATGAGGCACGCCGTAGTGGGGGACTCCGGAATAACTCGGACAACCTGGGGATCTTTAACGTGCACCTAAATCTAAGTACACGGGTGTTTTCGCATTTCGCCCCCATCGAAATGCGGCCGCCGTGGCCGGGATTTCATCCCGCGTCCTCGTGCTTAACAGCATACTGCACCCCTGTCTAAGGAAACTGTCATCTTCCAGGTAACTTCGCACCTGGACTAACTACCTGGACCTGGTAATTTATAACGTTGTCGAGCCCTTTCGGCACGTGCACATCTCTCTGCCATATTGTCTTCGCTAAGGATCTGTTTTAGCTGCATTGTTACCCTTCCATTGCACTGCCGCGATTTTCTGAGTCACCGCCCGATGCTTGCGTTGGCGGTTACGTAAATGTGACGTCAGGAGATTGAAATAAAAACAGATTGGAATAGCTTTACGTTATAGGACCCCTGATTTCTACATAAGCCGTGGGATCTATAGATTATTATTATTATTATTATTATTATTATTATTATTATTATTATTATTATTATTATTATTATTATTATTATTATTATTATTATTATTATTATTATTATTATTATTATTATTATATGTGTACTTGGACGGAAAGACTTGGCCGCGGACACTAGGTAAGGCATTGTTTTTTTCAACGCGCCACTAGCTTCCAGGTGCGAAGTTACCTGGAAGATGACAGTTTCCTCAGACAGGGGTGAATCTTTCGGTTTTGCAGAAGTAAGTTTCAGGTGGAGCAGATGCCGTCGACAGTTCTGCAAGGGTTATGAAGCCTTGTACTTTTAACACCGCCACCACACCAGCCCCATCAATCGCCCGCTATACGCCAACCGTCACATATGCCGCTAGGAATGATGCGTTATCGAAATCATGTTAACATTTACTGCTGTGCCTTTATTAACCACTGAAAGTCTTTCCTGAAACACTTGTCATTTCGGGTAAATATAAAACAAACATTAAATGTGCTATTATACATTGTTTTGTTTTTGCTTTTTTTCTTTGCTTCTTTTTTTTTTCTTGTTTTTGAGTTTCTTATTCTCGAACCGAGATACTATGTGCGCTGATATTGCACTGAAGAAAGAAAGAAAAAAGGTTTGGGAAAGTTTGCGCTTTCTTTTTTTTAAAGAAATAATTCGAGAGTTAACAGTTCATAGCTAATAGTACCGTCAAGTTTGGCAAAGACCCAGCGCTGTCACCCAGTGGCAGCAGCATTTTGTTCCCCACCCGCGGCGCTGGAAAAGTTACTATGGCGTTCTATGGCGGCCCAGGGTCCCAGGTTCGATTACCAGTCGCGCCTGTGACATTCCAATGGGTGCGGAGTGCGGAAGCTCTGGTGTAACGCGTGCTGAGCACTTGTAAAGAACTCTAGGTAGCCAGAATTGTTGACAAGCAACTCCGCTAAAGCGTCTCTCAAAGCATCTGCGTTGCCTCGAATAGATAAGCGCAATAAATAAATAAATAAATAAATAAATAAATAAATAAATAAATAAATAAATAAATAAATAAATAAATAAATAAATAAATAAATAAATAAATAAATAAATAAATAAATAAATAAATAAATAAATAAATAAATTGGACATGTATTTAATGGCAAACATATACATTTCCCATTAGTGATGTGTCGGTCGGGTACAACTACGGCAGCTGACAGCTCAAAGCTTGACGTTATCGCTCCACAATCCAACCTCCACAATCCAATCTGCATGTTGTATTTAGGCGATGCAGTTACTACAATGTAACATACTACGGTATTCTATAGTGCACGCCATATAGCTTACGCATCAGCGTTAGCCCTGCAGACTGTCACTTTTTTCATAGGTAACATCCCTTTGTCCGCCTGATTATTTTAGCAGCTGAAGATTTCATGTGGCATCAGGCTTCATATGAGCTAAGACAGCGAAGAGGCAGGACCTGAGCGGCAACCACATGGAGGGTACTTTGGCGTATATTAAGGCGTTGCGCGTCCGTGACGTGACGTGACGTGAGAATGGACGTGAGCACGTCCATTCCAGGCAGCGCGATGACCCCTTGCGGCCGAAATCAGTTATCGTTTATCGCAGTTATCGGTTAAAGCTGGTCAATCTGTATGACGCGTATACTTAACCAGTGCTAGCGTTCCAGCGCAGCCGTGACTGGACATGATGGGAACGTGGTTACCGCGCAGAATGAAGCACAAGCGTCCATGCACGCTGGACGACGCCACGGGGAGAAGACGTCGGAAAGGCGCTCCATAAGGTTACAACTTATAAATACGCAGGAATAATGCGGTTAAAGTGAGGTATTATAAGTGCATACGAATATACTGAAGTACATTGCTTCTCATGGGACTTAGCCTTCTACCAGTTCTACAAGTTTATGCAGCTTCGACTGCTTATATACACAGAGCCGTTCTCAGCAAGGTCAAGGACTATGGCTCTCAGACGCGACGAGGGTTTCAGTTACCTTACGGTGGTGACGGTTACTAATTTCTGCTTGGAATATTGTTTTAATCTATAAGTACGTTCTTACTCGCGTTGCGTAAAATCATTTGGCTTGCTCTTACGAGAGAGTCATATACGAAAACGCTGCGGCGCTGCCGCGTTGGCGTCGTGTTCACTTGAAGCACCCACCAGGGTTCTGCTTGTTTCCGAGAAATGCAGGATATCTGCCCGCTCTCGATCGCTACACCACGAAGTGATCGCGGATGAACAGCTGGCATGCGGCCGTCCGATTCATACTTGCACAACACCCGTTATTGCACAAGTTTAACTGCGACATTTAGGTTCGCGCATGGCGTGCACAGCTGAGTTAGGTGCGTGGGCGAAGAGTGAGGTGCGAAGCTGTTAGGTTGTGTGAGCGGTACCCTGATTAGTCTATAGTTAGTCTATGTATAGCCTTTACGAGCTCAATGTTCTGCTATCTAGATTTACGTACTTCTAGGAAGATAGGCTTGTTTTAGGAACTGACTTTTACGGAACTTAATTTTATTGCTTTGCAGGCCTATCTAGCATAGCTAAGCAAACTCTTTTCATCGCAATTGTGACGTGTTGCTCCCTTTTGAATGGCGCTGCATGGCTTTCCGGATGATGGTTCCGCACCCTCTCTCTTTTCCCAGATTTACGGAAGTGTACTGGGCCCATTGTTATTCCTGATATATATAAATGATATTGTCAGTATTATAACCGAACCGGTTCAGATTAAGCTGTTTTCTGATGATTGCATACTGTTCAACGAAATTAACTGTCCTCATGACCAAGTTCTGCTTAACTCTAGCCTCCAGAAAATTGACACGTGGTGCAGTAATTGGGATATGCAACTTAACGCCGAAAAAACAGTTTTTATGAAGATTATTAATAAAAAACTTGTGCATTCCTTTGCGTACACCCTTCCATCACATCCCCTAATAGAGGTTAATGAATATAAATACCTTGGTGTTACCATAACAAACAGCTTAAGCTGGAACAATCATATTGCGAATGTCTGCTCGTCCTCCTACCGAAAACTTGGGCTTCTCCGCCATAAACTAAGAAACACTCCTTCCAGGGTAAAACATTTAGCATACTATAGTCTCATCAGACCAAAACTAGAGTATGCTTGTTCAGTTTGGGACCCCTATACTAAACAGAATATTGAGGCACTGGAATCAATCCAACGGAAAGCCGTACGCTTCATTTTTTCCAAATACCGTACTACCAACTCTCCCTCCGCTTTAATGAAAGATCATGCCATTCCACCACTTCAAGCACGAAGGAAAATCCAAAGACTAAAATTTCTATTTTTACTAAAGAACAATGAACTTTCTATGAGTCCTTATCCGTATCTTGTGCCCCTCACTACCCGTCATACAAGGTATCATCATGATCAGTCCCTAACTCCATACCACGCCAGAATAAACGCCTTTAAGTATTCTTTCTATCCACGCACAATTGAAGAATGGAACAGGCTGCCTTCTGATGCGATTATGTCCATCGACTCTATTGACAAATTGACTGTTTTTTATCCATAGTCATGTTTTGCATTTGTATAAGTTTTCTCCTGTTACTGCTCTAACATGCCCCACTGTAAATAAGTGCTCATGTTCTTTTTTTTTTTTGTTCTTGTTTTTTGCTGTCATTGCGATGCAATTCTCATTGTGCAGTATTGTATTCTTATGCCCCTCCTGCTTGGGCCCACTAAAGGGCCTGCAGTATTTGGTAAATAAATAAATAAATAAATAAATAAATAAATAAATAAATAAATAAATAAATAAATAAATAAATAAATAAATAAATAAATAAATAAATTATCATCGTATTAACATTGGTACTCAAGAGGGAGGGAGGAAAATAACGAAAGGCACGGAGGTTGAATAAACTTTGCGGGAAGGACGTGGTAGCGAACGAGACAGAGTAAAATTCTGATTAGCATAGCCTATCATACATCGGAGACACGGGCTGGACTCCGTAAGCTTATAGCCCAGCATAAATGCATAAGGTGCCGTACTTTCCTGCAGCGCTAGGCTCTGCGCCTTATCATGAACGTCAGGCATGTGCGAAGACCCCCGGGGATTTCTATGGATGTGTTCCAATTCTGACCGGCATTGAAGGCTGTCTACCTTTACTGATGAGAAGACAGCTTCGAGCTCGACTAGTGGAACAGATTTAGAAGACGCCTGTGGTAAATCATGGTAAATTATGCTCAACTGCCACCTTGTTCGCGCAGCATATATAGCAGCCCTCATAGTTTTTTTTTTTTTTTTTTTTTTTTTTTTTTTTTTTTTTTTTTTTTTTACTTTGTTGCTGTCTTTGCGAAGCTGTGTCTTTTGCCGGCTTCGTCAGAATTGAAATGAAGATGGCCGCTGTCCACTTGGTTGTCTATCTAGCCGTCACAGCACATACTACATCACTGCATGCGGCAGCGGGTGGAAGTCAGCATGGACGCCATCTTGAAGGATCTGCGCCAACCTACTCCTGCCATGCGAAAACGTCGTGCAAAAGTCAATGGCAGCCGAACAGAGACATAACGCCTTACGAAAACCGCGTGTTTAACTGTCGCTGCATGAGTTATATACAAAACGAACAGCGAGAATAAAAATAAACCAGGACATCGCACGCCTGTATACGTAATGTGAAGCCGTTTGGTGCCATGGTGTCGCAGCTTACTTTAGCCAAAGTTTAAGAATATGCCTAAGTACTCTTCGAAGGCGCGACTAAAGGCATGCTGTTGGCCATTGTATGGAGCAAGTCGCATTATCTTTTGCATTCGGTTTAATTGCATAATTATTCAATATAAATTAACTGACTTCGCTAATATTACCTTCATGGTAACACTTTATTCCAACGAGAAAGTTGTGGAGCGTTCTAGGAAACGTCTAATTCGACGGTTCTGCACTTCCTAGTTATTCTACATTATTTTTTCCCGCATCCTAAAGAAAGCATGCGGAATATGGGGGGAAAAAAACATGTGACATGCCCATTTGCGAGCCGCAATTTTAGTGCTCTCAAACGTGCCGAGTATGCACGAGCCGCGCATTTAGCCTGTTAACCAGCCATTTAAAAAGTGACAGGGCAGTGATTTGGTATTGGTCGGATTTACGTCAGTGATGTGCTTCCCTCACGGCGCTTAACGATAGCGATGAGCATAACAGGCAGCAGACCAGGCTAAGTGGGCTGTTCGTTAATACGCGGCACATTTGCGAGCGCTGCATCGAGGGGGCGAAGCGGCCGTGTCACGTGCTTTTCTTTATATATATATATTTCGCGGGATTTAGTAGGAAGTTAGAAACTGCTTAATTCAATGTTTTCCAGGGCGTTCTCCAACTTCCTCGTTAGACGTTTCGCCCTAAACGTAACACTTGCGAAGTTAGTTCATTGGTATTGACTTGTGCAATTAGGCAGAATACAATAAAACAAAAATAGTGTTGCTTGCTCCATACAACAGCCTACCACGTGCATTCGGTCGCATCCTCCCAGTTTGTTTCACCAGCAACGTTGGCTAAAGTTAACCGAGACCCCCTGTATATTGGACTCGTGTGTCTCATGTTCCCTCGTATACATTTGTGTGTTGTGCAGACAGGTGGAAATAATCTGAGCGCTTTGTTCCTGAAATAATGAAGCGCAGTTGTCGTCGTCGTTGTTGTTGTGTTTTTCATGTGAACACCTTTCACTGCTAGATGTAAGTGCTTCTCTACAAAGTAAAACAATGAATGACAGACGGTTGTCTCCACAAGTTGCGTAACGGACGCCGTGTTGCTGTCCTACTTACAGCTTTCGTAATGCTGCGGAAAATCAGTAAATTTCATTTTTTTTCAAAATTGTATCTTTTTTTTTTTACAATAAGGCATGCAGAAGTGGATTCCTGAATTTCATGCAAGAGTTGTGATAGGGGATCGTGGAGGGCACACAAACCGCACGAATGCCATTTAATCATGTGCAAGAGCGTGAAATTGTGTTGTAAGGAAAAGCGACGGCAGGTAAATGTAACTTGTAGAAGCAACGCAGCATTAGAAGGCGTTGAACATGCTACAGTAACGTTAACGACTTTAGCGGATAAGCAAAGTTTATTCTTGTTGCAGGGAGAGATACGAAAGAAATGAGCAAAACGAGAAGATTAACCGGAACGGAAAACCCGGTTAACTACCCACACTGGAAAATGGGGGAGGGGGAACTAGAAAGAGAAAGTGGCGAGCGAGACAGGGGTCAGAAACACATGGATAATGTGTCTTCGCTTGGTGCATATGGTTCCACAAACCACCACAAGATGTTCCACAGCTGCACGCTTCCGTTCACGTCTCCGCTCTTCCGGTATTGCAGCACATGTAAGATAGGCTAGGATATATTATACATACATAAGTTTAAATACATAAGTAAGGATGGATAACCGGTGGACCATTAGAGTTGCAGAATGGATACCAAGAGAAGGGAACCGCAGTCTAGGATGGCAGAAAACTAGGTGGGGTGATGAAGTTAGGAAATTTGCAGGCGCAAGTTGCAATGAGCTAGAGCAAGACAGGGGGTAATTGGAGATCGCAGGGAGAGGCCTTCGTCCTGCAGTGGACATAAATATAGGCATATATATATATAAGAAAAAAAGTAACGGACGGCAGGCTGACGACTGCACAGCAATTATAAATCCTGTTGTATATATATATATATATATATATATATATATATATATATATAATATACAACACGATTTATAATTGCTGTGCAGTCGTCAGCCTGCCGTCCCTTACTTTTTTTCCCTTCTGCGAAATCCGTCGTGTAAGACAAAACAAAAATGTTTCTAATGCTTTGTGGTTGGACAAAGTGGTTTAAGGTGTTACTATAACAGAGTTGCTGCTACCCTCTCCGGTAACCCGGACAAGCGTAAACGTAGTACATTTCGAGGGAGACTGGCTTACTGGAGATGTTTACGTGAAACAGCCGCGTCAGTGACGCCATCTTTTGCCGCTGTATTTAAATAGAAATAGTACATAGCTATTATTGGAGTCACTTACTAGAATCTCCGATCACAATAAAATACATATTGGAGGCACATAGAAGAGGAAGGCAACGGTATAGCTTTCCAGACCCATCATTGGGCTCAGCGCAAATGCGGGACTGGCGCCGACTACAAACCCGTACATACCCACACCTACTCCTACTACACCACATACACCCCACACGGTACCCCAACACTTGCCCTTGGTGCGGGGGGCTGCCATCTCTTGACCATATCACATGGTCGTGCCGAAGTCGGCCACAAGAAATCCAATCACCCTTTTTGCGGCAAAACTCCAACAGTAGGCTGTGGGTGGTGTGGCTAGCCAGCACGGTGCGGGAGGACCGATTGGCCCTTCTCGACCAAGCCCGGCGTGCCGCGATCGCCAGTGGGGCCCTGGACTGAAGGACCCACCCACTGGACCTGGATGTAATTTTTAATAAAATTTATACTAATACTACTATACTACTTCTATAATCTGTTGAACTACTGTTGCAAAGCGTCAGTGGCCACATAATCCAAAACGTGAAGCTTTTTAAATTTTTTTTTTTAACAGCGAAGCTGTTTAAGCGGGAAGTAGTCCGGTGGTGTACGCCCGAAATGTGGGCCGATTCTGGAGGTAGTGCAGAAAGGGTCCAAGCGCAATGGCACGTACCCCTGTGAACTAGTGAAGCTGTTTAACCTCGACGATGGTCCGTCGAGTGTACGCCGCAAAACCTCCGCCTGGAGATGACGTCACCATGTGTCGCCTAGCAACGCTTCGCCCCAGCTGCGCCGACCGCGCCGAGCCACGCCACAGCTGCGTGAGCCATGACGTCATCGCGCGCGCTGCGTCATTTCGCCTTAGCTTTGCCGAGCCATGACGTCACCGCGCCGTGCGGAAAGGTTGCCGCGGTTGCGCAGAGGTGGAGCTAAGCCGTGACGTCACTGCCCCGACCCACGGGATGTATAGCTCCGCGTTGCCGCCGCGGTGACACAAAAACCCCACCGTCTTCGCACCGAGCACATCGCCTCGAAGTTGGGGCGGCCGAAAAAGAGCGTCACTCCTGAAGAAGAGGAAGCGCGGCGCGAAAGCCGCCGCGCCGCTACTCGAGATCGAGTGAGACGACTTCAGTCCTATTCCGAGTATCGCGCCGCCGTAGCGGCGGCGAAACATCGGCGATTCGCAGAAGATCCGGAGTTACGGGCCCACGAAACCGAGCAAAAGCGTTTGAGCGTCCAGAGGCGTCCCGATACTTTAATCGAGTGTTCGTTGCTCCTTCGGCTGTCGATGATTCCGGGGTGATCTTGCGCAAAACGTGGCCGAGTCTCGAAGCATAACCTCGCAAAAACTTGGCCGAACCGAGACGAAGCTAGGTGGGGTCGCCAGCTTCGCTGTTTGCCCAGTCTTCGCACCACTAGTGTAGAGCTGCCTCCCCCCCCCCCCTTTTTTTTTTTTTCATTAAGAGGCCACTCACGTAACACAAAAACGTTTGAAACGCGTTTTAGTTGGAGAAAGCGTCTCGAAATGTCGCCAGCGTTGCTACTGCCATCCACGGCTTCGGTAACCTGGAATCCCGTAAAAGGTTTATGTTTGCGGTTCGGCCGTAAATTTTAGTGTTAAACGTATCACCGTTTGAGGAGTAACGGGTTAGCGCAGAAGTGTACTGCAGCAACAACGCTGTTATGGACATCTTCTGCCGCAGAGTTTAACCAGTGAACGCACAAAGCTAACACTGCAGTGACCGACCATCCTAAGTGCTAGTATAAAGCATCGGTATAGCAACATAATCGTTAAAGTGCAGTCCCCTTTTTTATCTTTTTTTTTCAACGAGAACACTCACGCAGCACGAGGGAAAAAAATGTTTCAAACGCATTGTAGTTGGACAAGACGCCACATGTCGCTCCCTAAACGGTAATAAGTTTACGGACAATATAAAACTCTCTATACTCTCTCTCTCTCTTTCTTACACAGAGCAGCAACGCAATAATACCGATTTCTTCGCAGCATACCGCTCAATCGCTCTAGACAGAAATGTGGAGGTCTGTATCGCCGCTTTAAGTCGCGCTTGTTGCCGCGCGCCGATCGACGCGACGAGAAGGCGCATGGCAACCGGAAGCATGAGGACGGTTGTGTCACGAAGACCGTCCTTCCTGGTCGGTTGCATCAGCAGGCTGCGACGAATACGTAATGCATGCTGCACGGTGCCGTAACTGCTGCGCCTGCATCGCCCGCTGGGGAATTGAGTAGGCAAATGCTGGAGCCGATGGGCGGGGCGTGCAGAGAGAGAAAGCCGCCGACAGTCGGGCGTAACAGCGGCAGTTTGTATTTGGGCTCGGTTCTCCCGCTTGCAAGAACTGCTAAACGAAAAAAAAAAAAAAAAGACAAGTCAGAAAGAGCCGTGTGTGCTTCAGACAGGTAATGGTGTTTCTAAAGAGCCCGTTCAAATAATGACTTCAGCATCTCCGTATAGGCGAGTCGAGCCATAGCAGCTTCTCTCATGTTCTCTGCATTGGGGGCTATACTATTCATGCAAGATACTAAAGCGACTTTGACTCGCGCTGTTTGACACTTCGTGCCTTAAACTGCAGTCGTTTTGTTGCACCTAGATAATTACACCAATGACAAACTATTTGCGCGGTTTTCTTGCAGGCCAAGGCGGCATGATACGTGTCTTCCGGGCTTTCGACTAAATGACGAAGGAATTGTGTACAGCCGCCGTCAGACTTAACTCGGACGCTCGAGGCACATTCCTAGCAGCCCAGTTCCAACAAAAGCAAACTGTAAGGAGTAAAACAGATGGCCTATGAAGGAAGACGTGTTACACTAGCAGTTTTGAGACTCGCCAACCAGAAATCTCCAGCACTGTCTGCCGGAGCAGCGCCTCCTCGAAAAATAGAGGAGGCGCTGGCCAGAGCAACAAAACTTCGGGTTTTCTATGACAGAGGCTGCACACGTGATTATGCGTTGAAGAAGGGACACTACAAAGAAGAATAACCGTTCTGCAATAAAAAAAAAAAAAACTCTTACCTTGAGAGGAGGCGAGACAAGCCAGATAAGACGGAAAGACGGACAGCGGACGCCGCGTTCAACTTTCCGTACCAGCTGTGACGTCACTATCGCTGTGACATCACGGATTTTGACGGCATCCATTCGACGCTAGCTCTTTTGTTATTTATAAAGATGGACTATACATTTTATTCCAAAAAAGCCAATGACTGATCTTGACGTTTCGATAACCTTCACAGAGCCACTATACGGCCGAAATGTGAGAAAATACGTTGAAGTTCGCGACATCATACTGATGAACTGGCGCGGAGGCTTCAGCGCGAAATTCAAGAAATGAAACTTTGGCCTTCATTTTCGCTTCTAATAGCAACCTCGATCTTACCCTGAAATTTAACAAAAATAGAGTTCTGGAAGAATGCCTTATAAGTCTAAACTAAAGATTTCTCTTTAGTGGCCCTTTTTAAGCTGTTGTGTTTTGTTTTATCTCTTTTCACCGCACGACTGTAGCATGTAAACTGCTCGTATATGTTCCCTCTCTTCGTATTGTTACGCTTTTATTCAAGCGCCAAATTCCAGTTTCCGCCATCAGACCTGGAAAAGCAAGGTTACAGAATGCCGATTCGAATAAGAACTCGAATACGTACTCTGAAGAGAGACGCTTTCTTCAGTGAGCAAGTTCTTTATGTTGTTTTTATTTCTCTCTCCTTCTTCTTCTCCTTGAGCAGAGGCCTGTCGGGAAAGCATCACAACGTACGACATTGAGGTCGTCATTGAGGTTTCCAAGTGCTAACGTTCGCCGTCTTTGTCGCGATCGCATTACTTACTGCTTGAATTCGAAAGAGTGCTTCTTACGGGCCTTTTCTGAAGTCCCAGTTCAATTGACAGTGGCCTGCGTTTTTATTTAAACTTCAAAAGAACATTTCGCGCTTAACACAGCTTTGTTCTCGCTCACATTTCGCAACAAGATGACATTTAATGGAGCTTGTCTGGTGCGTCTGAAAGAATTGGAAAGAAATAAAGAAGGAAGGGAGAAAAGAAAAGAAAGACCGCCATCATCATCATCATCATCATCATCATCATCATCATCATCATCATCATCATCATCATCATCATCTCACCCTCGGAGAAACGAGCTGCTTCTTCAGAAACACAAACTATGGCGCCAGGCAAAAACGCCAAGTATTTTGCTGCGCGATGGGGAACAAAATCAATGCAGTCTTGTTGGCAAATTTTAGCGAGAACGAAACAGCGCTAAGCCTGAAATCTTCCTAAAAACTTGTTCGAATATAAGGCGACGCAGCTCACCGTATTGTTGACCGCGTTGCCACTCTTGCTGGACGCATGGATTCTCCAACTTTATCCTCGTTGAATTGGTTAATTAGCAATGTTATTCAAGCTCTGTATTTCCTTACTTGGCTTTCAGATGTCTTAAAACTAATTTTTGTGTTGGTTTAAGACCAACAAACGAAAAAGAAACAAATGAAATAGTTACTCGCCCAATGACATTTATCTTGTCAATAAGAGGCTTAGGACCGTGTTATTTAGAACTCATAAACAAGGCGGGGGCGGCCTGGAAACTATAAAGTTACAGTCTTGATGAGGGTCTAATAAACGTTCCTCTTACAACGCCTGGCATTCGAGTTGGCCAAGGGAAGCAGCGCTAACGCCTGTCAATCGCGCTCGTAACGAGGATGAACGCACCGTAGATAAGATAATCCGCAGTTTCAGGGACGAGGCGTAACTCACAATCTGCAGAATTACAAGGCTCTAATCTTCTGTAAAGCAAAATTAACCGATGGGAAAAACTCCACAGCGGGCAATTGGTTAAACATACATAAATGTGTTCCCAAAAATAACGAAAATAAAGCAACAAAACGAAAGAAAAAAAAAAGAAAACGCATTCACAGGCGCAAGACAAGCTCCTAAAAATAAATAAATAAATAAATAAATAAATAAATAAATAAATAAATAAATAAATAAATAAATAAATAAATAAATAAATAAATAAATAAATAGCTGATAGTTTGCGCTTGGTGTCCTGTTTCTGTCCTTCAGTGTGCATTTATTGATTTCGTAATTTTGGGGCACAAATTTCTGTCGCTGAGGACGACAAGGGGAGACTAGGGGTCGTGGACGCCAAGCTTAAAATATGGGTTACCAGTCCTACATCAAGGTCGTTGATATCAAGGTCGCCTGTGGTATCTCGCATGGCCGCGCCTACATGAACAAGCTTACAATCACCAACCACATGACATCGACATATTGCGCAGAAAGTACGCAAAATTGCGGCAACCATCGGGATGATGATTGCCAGTCAACATGCCGGTAGACGTGCTGATTCCAAGGAGGTTTTATTGGCTGAGACACGCTGCTATGGGTACTTATTGGTTGGCTCTATCGGTTGAAATACCGTTAGGGTGTGACGTGGGTACCGTGAGGCATGCACCACATGCCTTCAAGATAAGCCCACGTTGCAAACACCAGATTAAAACCCTGGCGAGGGCGTAAATCCTGCTTTGGTATCATTACCCACCGATTGGCGGCCTTTGATTACACTGCCTCCGGGATTGGCCCAATTTACTCGGTCAGACTGCCGTCCGCATAAAGTTGGGAGAAGAGTCAAAGAAAGCTTAGCTTTAAAAAAAACTTGGGTGATCTCAGGCGTCTTCGCGTATAGGTGTCCTGTGCTGTACATTGTAGTATACGAGGGAAACTGGGCAAATATGTAAAGATATCGCAACCTTCCACGTGTTAATTGGCTCAGTGGATATGGCGTCATGCTGCATTAGCAGGAAGTCACGGGTTTGACTTCCCGTCCACCAGGCGACCGCATTCCGACAGGGGCGGAATGCGAGAACGCTCTTTAGGTGCCGCACTTTAGGTGCACATTAAAGAACGCCAGGTGGCAAAAATTGATCCGGAGCTTTCCTGTTTAATTCGGCGTCCGTCATAGCGTAGTTCCCATCTTTTGGACGTTAAACCTCACAACCTGAATATATATCGTCACGTACGCAAGGATGCTACGGCAGGGAAAGCTGGCACTATACGGGGCAAGTGGCATGCGGATTAAGGGTGTATATAGTGGTGAAAATGTGGTAATACACGAACTAATTATGACCACACTCGCACCTTTTGTTGGTATACCATGCAGCTGACCTTTATTGCTGGAATCGAAATCAAGCGACGCTCTCGTCCTTTGTTTGCTCATCACCATCGTGAAACAAGTTCTCGAAACACAAAGGCCTCCGTGAAATTTTCTGGCGCCCACCCTCAAGATCAACTCCTGCTGGTGGAGAGGGCAGGTCGAATACAAGACGGCACACGGCTACCTGAGACAAGGATCCACCCCACATACTAAACAGCTCAATAATTACGTCTCTGTCTCTCTCCCCGTCGCCATCCGCTGTACGGCAACTATACGGCACCGTTCACGCATGTAGAGGCTCTCCTGGTTACGCCAGTGCAGATGCGCCGTGAAGCATGAGCGTAGAGGTTGCGCGAAACAGTAGACCGTGCAGTTATCTCATTATACAGTTAACTATACCGCACTCTCTCGCCTTCCGTACGCCCCCTCATTCTTTCCCCAGAACCCTTTCCACATCACTTATTAGCAGGCTATGGGCACGTCGGGTGCATCGATAGCATATAGCGAGACGCGGTACTAAGTAGGCGCCTGGCACTTCACTCCGACCGACCTCTTGCTTTTTTTCTTTTTTTTTTTGCATTCAAGTTCCTATCTCTCACCGGTCTAACGAGATAATTACGAGATAACACAGAGGCGTATTGATCAATGAGGAAGCTAACACATACATGGAGGGGGAGGAAATAAACTTTATTGAAGACAAGGGGAGGGGGAGGGGGAAGCCGAGATCAGGCAGAGGGGGCTAGAGTGGCGTCCAGCTGGCCGCGACCTTCGCCACCCAGTCCGCCAGCCCGGCTTGGGTTTGAGGGTTAGTAGATTTTAGTATGGAGTCCCACGCCTCCTGTGAGGGAGCTTGCCGCAGGAGATTTTCTTTTTTTTTTTTTTTTTTGGGGGGGGGGGGGGGGGGATTTTTCCTGAAGCCCCATAGAATATGATTCTGATCGGCTGGATCTGTGTCGCAATATTGTTGAATGTTGAATTATAGTCGCCTTTGGATAGATAAGATATAATTTGTGGGGACATAATAGTTCCTGTTTGCGCCCTGCGGAGATCCGTGGCTTGGATTCTACTAAGGGAAGAATCCGGTGGTGGATATATCCGCCGGTCCTCCCTGTACGCGGTGACAAATACATAGCCCGACCGCGACGGAAATTGGCTCCCTCTACGTCTGCGAGTTCGAATCGATAACGCTCGACATTGGCCTTCGAGATGACTGCAGCAAGTCTAATGCCGTGCTGACGATCCCGAAGGCCATTGTTAAGCACTGTTCGGGAAAGGCAAAGCGCACGCAAGCGCGCATGATTGGACGCTGCTGTTTAAGACAGTGCTTACTGAGGGGAGAGGGTTATTTCAAAAACGCTGGAATAAAACCAGTAAAATCTCTTAAGGAGGAGTTTGGTACATCAATGTCGAATACGCGTGCATATTGGGAGAAGTCAAGAAAGAAACATGATAATATACATAAATAAAGCATAGATAAAATCAAAATGTGCTAACATATGGGGCAGAAACTTGGAGGTTAACAAAGAAGCTAGAGCACAAGTTAAGGACCGCACAAAGAGCGATGGAACGAAAAATCTTAGGAGTAACGTTAAGAGACAGGAAGAGAGCGGTGTGGATCAGATAACAAACGGGGATAGACGATATTCTGGTTGACATTAAGCGGAAGAAATGGAGCTGGGCAGGCCCATGTAATGCGTAGGATGGATAACCGGTGGACCATTAGGGCTACAGAATGGATACCAAGAGAAGGGAAGCGCAGTCGAGGACGGCAGAAAACCAGGTGGGATGATGAAGTTAGGAAATTCGCAGGCGCAAGTTGGAATACGCTAGCGCAAGACAGGGGTAATTGGAGATCGCAGGGAGAGGCCTTCGTCCTGCAGTGGACATAAATATAGGCTGATGATGATGATGGTGAAAATCAAAATATAAATCAGGAAACTTTCAGGCGTTGGTTTATATATGCACTATAGGAGACTCCGCTTAAAGAGGAACTAACTCCAAGGGACACAAAAATCCGTTTCGTTTATCCGAAGTTCCATTTAGGCGAAGGGCACAAAAATCATCAAAGATCGTTTTATTCAAAAAGCGTCTGAGTGTTTTGATATAACTGTATAGTGAAAAAAAAAATTACATGCGCTCGGCTTCTAATGCGGTACCATCTTTTTCACGAGATAGTGGTCATGCGGGAAATAATTCCCACTAATTCTGCGACGTCCTCGCGTTCAAGATAGCGCTCCAGAATCTCAACTGCATCTCTTGCCGTCTGTTACGAAGCAGTAACGCGCACTGGAACAGCGTGTCTCTGTCTTCGTCAATAAAATCAGTCTTCGCCACAAACTTCACTGATAATATTTTCCACTGTATCCTTATAGCAGGTAATGAGATCATCATCTGAGGTCTGTTATTCCTGACAGTGGGAAGGAAGCAGTAGTGGTAGCCTAACTGCAAGATCCTACCTACGCTTTACTGCTCCCTTCCTGCTCGGGGATCATTACTTGCCTATAGCGAATTTCCTCATGGTGGAAAGAAACACTGTTGAGTCTTCTGCATTTTTTAATTTACATTAACTTTCCCGCAACCGCCGGGTGGATTGGATTTTCTTTGTTATTTATAGCAAAACCATTTGACATGTTTGTCGTACTTTTCCTGTTACATACGCCTACGAGGTAGGCGGTAGTTTCGGTAAAAGTTCCGCATAACCGAAGTTCACGAAAAGATGGGTTTCGCTTAACTAAAGTTTGCTAACATTGTGTCTGTCGGCTGCCAATCGACGTTGATATCGTTGTTCCGTTTATCCGGCATTTCCGTTTAAGCGAGTTCCGCTTATCGAGGGTTTGCTGATAAGCTTGCGACTACACCTTGTTCACGTTTAACATTAAGGTTTGGCATTGGGGCGACCGGATGGTCCGATGATCTGGGAACTTCATGCACCGTGGTCGAGTAAAGATCGTGGGCCTATAGGCCTAACATCCAGGACGTTTTCTTCCCCTGACACACGGGCGCCCTAAAAGCCTTTAGGTAAGGGGACATCTACCGGAAAGGAGTTCAAGTGCAGTGACATGTGACAAAGGAGTATCTCTCGCTCGGCAAAGTTCTTTTGCGGGAAAGAAGATCTGGCATCTACTTTTCGAGCGGAAAGGTGTGCACGCTCTCGCGTACAGCGTGCACAACTCATCAATAGACGAAAACGTGTTACGTAACTACGGTGCCCCGTAAGTATTACTTTTACCTTGGATTTGTCAAACAGTAAAGGTTTACTCTACCCGCCGTGGTTGCTTAGTGGCTATATATGGTGTTGGGCACGAGGTCGCGGGATTGAATCCCGGTCACGGCGGCCGCATTGCGATGGGGGCGAAATGCGAAAACACCCGTGTACTTAGATTTAAGTGCACGTTAAAGAACCCCAGGTGGTCGAAATTTTCCGGAGTCCCCCACTACGGCGTGCCTCATAATCAAATTGTGGTTTTGGCACGTAAAACCCCACAATGATGAAAGATTTACTCTAGCTATACTTTCAAACGCTCGCACTACGTCGCTAGCGCCGCCATGTTGAATTCCGAACAAAAAGATAGAAAAAAATGTTTTTAGGTTCCACAATCACTAAATGTAATCTACATGCGCAGCTTTTTGTAAATGGTTTCTCTCTTGCTGCTTTAACAAGCAATGCGTTTTTTTTTTTTTTTTTTTTTTTTGTGGCGTTTATCTGAGGCACCACCTAGGCCGGTATTTTGTAGCGATGCCTGTCCGATGCTAATGCCTTTTCGTTTTTTCGCGCTTGGTCCGTGGTCAGGGGTGGTATTCTGTAAGAGTCTACCTAGTGGACTGTCCATTTCGGCTGTCGCTGATTGGCTGCTCCTTGACATGCAGGAAGTTGCCAGCCAGTCTCCTTCCTGCACGTCAAGCAGCAGCCAATCAGCGACAGCCGAAATGGACAGTCCACTAGGTAGACTCTTACAGAATACCGCCCCAGGCCTCGGCAGAGCCTTCCGCGCTGAATCCAACGGTCCGCTCACGTTATCAACAGGATCAGCCGGCCGTGAGCGGTGGATGATGAGACTAGCATAGAATAAAGCATGACGCATCGCTACAAAATACCGGCCCTGAAGAATTGTTAGTGCGGTGCCGTGTGTCATCGGCGCAAAACCTTTCTGCAAAGGGACCAATCTGCAAAGGACTTTTACCCGTGTGTCAGGGATATTAGAACACACGTTTATAGTTACATTTTGAACAAGAGCATATAGAAATGATGCAGAGAAGAAGCTCAAGTTCAAGGTGCCAATTCTGAGCCCACAGCGTCCGTCTCGGCTTCGAACTCTTCCGTCGTCACGGTCACGTCACCTTCACCCAATCCGGTATCAGGAGATAGGTGACATCATTTTCGGCCAATCCGGAAGTCTGCAGCCCTTTTCCTCCCAGAAGAGCTTGGCCCAAAACACACACACGTAACTGTTCGCGAACAGGAAAAGAGGGAAACGCACCGAGTACACACAATCCCCATTGTCGATGGGTTGACAGGTGAGAAAGACACCAGGAGGTCGTTTGAAGTAATGTCGCTTCGCAATTCGCTCAAACGCGTCTGGTGGTGTCCAACTGGTTGCCATGAATCACCGCAGTTGGAAGCGGCTCTGACGAAGGCGCTGGCTCGTTCACCATTGACGCTTTCTCCGTGAGCGACTGGTTCCGCCGGGTCAACGCCCGATCACAACAGCATGTCGCTCGATACAATATCATCGTTTCACATTTCTGCACTCTTGAAGCGTTGTTACGTTACGTTATATATAGATCCGAGAAATGGCAGAACTAAAAGTGTTACAATAAAGTTTAGAAGGTGTGGGCGCATTGCACTGAAGTAATTTTTTTTTTGAATGTATAATAAATCTTAGAAAGAAAATGAGGAGGACAAGGCAGTGAATAGACTAGACGGAAAGGATGGGGTTGAAGTGTCTTGTTACAATTTTTCCTGGAACCTCACCTCAGTGGCGCACCGACGGGGGGGCGGGGATTGTAACCGCTTCCCCCCCCCCCCCTCCTGAGGCCGACCTAACCCCCCCTTTTTTTAACCCCTTTTCTTTCCTTGCTCACTTGAGTACTGCAACTAAGATGCGCAAAAAGCGCATTTTTTGACAATTTCCTGTGAAGAAATTGAAATTAGTGCTGTTTAGATGGTATTAGCAAACTGTCACCCCCCCCCCCCCCCCCCTACTGGCAGAGATCCTGGGTGCGCTACTGCCTCACCTCCCTTACCCAGTTAGACCGAAGGGTCCTTCATAATAAAGCGCTTTAACTCATTCATTATAATGTCCAACTGTAAGCTCACACATCATCAAAAGAGAGAGAGAGGAAAAAAAAGAAAAATAACGCTATGTAAAAATGCAACATTGGCACGTGTGCGCTGTGCTAGTTCTCAGTGTAGGTCACGGTGGAAGAATGGGTGCAGATGCAACTTCACTCAGCGGTAATTTTTCTTGCCACGTTTGGTGGTATGCATCATTACATTGAGAAAGCAAACACTATGGATATGCGATTAAACATAAAAAAATAATAAAAAGTCATGGTGCTTTGCTCATGGAGGGTTTCATCCAGAGCCATATTCACTCATTAAACCGGTTAATCACTTACCCGATAAAAGCGTGGCTGCAAGGAGTATTTATGTATTGTTATACCAGCAGTTGGCGGTGTTCGAAATGATCGAAAAAAAAACTGTATGATATAGAATTTGGACAGTTTGTTCGAAAACAACTGTCACTGCTTCCACTTTACTTTTTTTTTTTTTTTACGCAGACAAAAGGAACAAATAGCTGATTGTGTGACCTGCGTTGTGGTCACGAAATCCGCAATTTAGTTAATTGATGGTGCGAGCTCTGTTTTGTTCTGCTCCAAGGACGCGCAAAGAGTGCTTTTGACAAGCATGAAAGCATACTCGTGGCTTGCTTTATGGGCCCGAAACTAACGTGCTGTATTGCCACGATCATTCTCTTTATGATACATGGCGATACGGGAACTTTCATTTCGTATTCATTTCCGCTCTTTGTTTTGCCTCCGTGCCCAGAGGCGCCGTGTTGTCTGCAACAAGCGCTGCGCAGCTGCAAAACCGGAGTTCCACTGGGTCTACCACCGCAGGCCCGGCGCGCTGTCAGCTATTGTGCACTTCCGATACACACAGTGTGCGGACCGAACAACTGAACGAGGGCATCGCCGACGGCGCGGCGGCGGCGGCTTGGTCGCCATGGCGACCTGACGCCGTTTGACGTCATTCGCGCGGCTTTCAAGGTCTCAGCGGGGAGCGCCAGATCTCGCCCCGGCCGGTCGACTCCCCGCACTTTTGCTTGGCTTCGGGACCGTCGCCCATTCGGTCCGGCTCCCGGCTCGTCTCCGCAAGCCGGGTTGCGGAGCACCGGAGGCTGCCCCCAACGTTCCGCAATGTTGAGATGGGGACCCGTCACGGACACCGTCGCTGGACTGACATTGCTGCAGCTGCAACGGTCGCAGCGCTTCTCCGAGCGAGCCGTGACCATCACGTGTGTTTGGCGGATCGTCGGCACGACAGCGTGACGTAAGGAGGCGGCCGTCCTCCTCCTCCTCGCCCGGCGGCTTCCGCTCTCCCCTCGCCTAGCCTCGGCCGCAGCAGGCAGATGTGTTGGATGCGTCTGCTAGCGCAGAGACGGCCGAGATCGTGGAGGCAGCGCGGTGGTGGCTCGACCGCTCGTCGACCGGGACTATGGGTGACCCACTGAAAGTGTGCCGCGAACATCGGGTCGACCAGTGTGCACGTCCAGCGTCGTGTCGCGACATAGCGAGGTGCTTTGAATGGGGAAGCTCGTTCAGCGCCCGGCTACGAGAGTAAGTGTGTGGCGCATGCGTGCGGCGCGCCACAACATGGCGGCTGACAGGGTAAGGGCGTCGGGTTGTGCGGGGCTGGTTCGAGTCGGATTTTACGAACTGGAAAAGACGATCGGCAAAGGAAACTTCGCAGTGGTACGACTAGCCAACCATGTCATCACCAAAACGAAGGTAAGCCCCGCTGGCTTCACCCACTACGTTTATTTTGATAGCGGTCGATGACGGAACATCACCCGCACCTGACACGGAACACCTGATTCGGCGGTCCTTGACCTCGCCAGTGCTATTTCTTAATTTTCGGTGGCGTTGGAGGGCTCGCCGTGAGTTTCCGTAGACCTGCGCCCCACTTCTGTGGCGTCTTCGGCGTCTGATCTTTCGCTGATTGCGTATGCAGCGAGTGGGGCCGTGCCGTGTGACGAGGGCGACGACGCAGTGTATGATTGTTTTTGTTTTCGTAGGCTGCCCCGTGCGCATGCATGTGCCGGTCGGCACGCTTTCGGTGCGGTGGTCTCATCTCCCTAGCGCGAGCGCTAAAAGATAACGCGGTGCTCGTGTTGTGCCGAGCCTTGCCGGGCTCGCGTGATCGTCTCTTATGTATCGGCCACCGTTTCGCGTATGCATCCCCCACCTCTCGAGAGTTTGTCCGCAACGGGACCGATGTTCTCCGGTGTCTTCCGATAACAGTACCAGACGAGAACGAGTGTGTGCACGGCCAGTGATCGTATTCCCGCCGGCGTGGGAGGCTTTCTTCTTGGCGCGCGATAGTGCGCGCGTGCGGGCCACTTGCTACCTGTCGGCGTGTCGCAACGGCCGCGCTACTGCAGGCCTTCACGATCGTATTCATGTCTCTCCCTTGCACCAGCGTCACTCTTACGAGGCGCGTTACTCAACACAACCGGCTCCTCTCGTTTGTGTGTTCAGTCTTGGAGCGCCGGCGAGGATAAGCTCGAGCTGCCGGCTCCGTTATCGCCGCTGGATGAAGAAAAACAGCCCCACTTTTGTAGTGCTTGGCGCTACATTGCAGAGGACAGTCGCCTTTGTGAAGTTGCACGAGGTCAAAAGCTCATGGCTTCCACGATCTCTTTGAGCGTGTAACTTTTTCTTTTCTTTTTTTTCCTCGGCTTTGTCAGTGCGAGTTGTAGAAAGCATCGCCGGCGTGTCAGCGTGAGCATTCGTCCTGAATTACACTCTTCCTTCGTTCCCTGATTGATGGTCATGGTTCTGAAAATGCCGTTTTCCGTTTGCCCGAACGTTTCCGCTTCTCGGAGCTTTTCGCTCAGCGACTAGCCACTGTGGTGACCGTGAACTGTCTATCTATGAGATAACTGAGCAGTTCTTTTTGGTTGTTGTGGCGGTTGCAGCAACACGGCCGAGAGCGACAGCGGATTATCGCCCACTCTTGCAGCGTTTATTTGCTAAATGGTTGCATCAACTTCTGGCGGAAGAAAATCCCCGAGGGTTTCGTGGAAGAAGAGGCGTGTTCCGATGGCTTTTGTCCGAGGGTATCATTTAATGACGCTCTCGGATATGAAGATAAGATTGCTTGCCGTGAAATGCCCTCGAACTCTGCACAGGAAGTCTGCTGTCTCCAGTGGCAGACAATCGACTGTTTGTGCGAAGTCTGTAGGACTTACTTGATGTTTTGATGCAACTCAAGCTTCAGTCTCGACGAAAACAGCATCGCATCAGCTGAACTGTTTTACATTTTACCCGCGCTTAACTGTGTGCACGCCTAGTGTCTGTACCATTCGCAAACCTCGATTGATTCTCCATGCTAACTTTGGTCACCCAAAGCGCATTCAACGTCTTTCACCGGTGCCGTAGGTGAACGTCACACACAGTAAAGCCAGCTACGATTAATCTCTTATTTTACAACACGCTTAATATTTCATTTAATGTGACAAATGTTCTAGAGGTCTCGTAAGCCTTGTATTACATCGCTACTCGCATTAAATTTCTGAACCTTAACAGTTAGCCCAGTCCTCTGTGTAGTCTGATACTCGTATAAGTCTCACCTCTGTGGCCGTATTGTTTGAGGTCAACAAGAGGATTGCACTTTAAGCAGAACCGTAAGTCGCCGCGGCTTGTCCAAAAGTATGCCGATACAAGTGGGATGTCTCGTCCCGCGAGTCCGTCTAAACTTACACAACTAGTTTCATTTAAAGGTGAACATCCCACGTTAATGTGTCTCCATGTGTTAATGTGTCTCCGTTAATGTGACACCCTATCTTACGCTATATTTTCTTGTAACTGTGGCATATGGCGGAACTTGTTGAGAACATTGAGGTGGGGGGGGGGGGGGGGGGGGGGGAGAGAGGAGGGCAAGACCAGTCGCCATCATCGCTTACTACGACACCTTGTATATTTAGCACGACTCGACTCGGTGTTGGGAAGCTGCGAATCTATGCCCCATTTCACGGTAGCTCACAGTTTCGTTACGTAAAGGGACTCGTGATGATTACACGAATTTCAACTTTTTTGGGTTACAAAGGCGCGAACGCCAACAAGCCTACACGCTCTTCCCACTTGCAAGGCAAGAAACAAGTAGATGAACGTACGGCGAAGGCGACAACCCGAGCTTAAAGTTTCGCTTACGCAACTAGTTCTAGTGTGGCTCCGTCCCCTTTGTGCCATTTCTGTATTGAGAGTCATCCTCTCGAACATTTCTTAATGCGCCATTTTTTATAAAAGTTCAGTGGAAAAGAATTTCGGAGGGTCCCTTTCGAAAGGTTAGCCCGTATTTCACTCTTCTAGTATGTCTTTTCATTTGGTGCTGCCGCTCCGGATTCTAGCC
The DNA here is from genome assembly GCF_013339745.2 of Dermacentor silvarum. Classification (NCBI taxonomy): domain Eukaryota; kingdom Metazoa; phylum Arthropoda; class Arachnida; order Ixodida; family Ixodidae; genus Dermacentor; species Dermacentor silvarum. The sequence continues at coordinate 144,950,286 of NC_051159.1, read as the reverse complement.
CAGGAACGTTTGTGAATTTTTGATATATACTTGGAAGGGGGGACGGGGGATACAAGAAGTCTTGCATGCCAAATTTTCTCCTATTGTATATTTCTTTACGTTAATATTTATTTAGTTATTCAGTTCATATCTGTATCGACCAACTCATCAAGATTTTCTGTTAAAATTTTCGTATATTCCTCAAGATTTTGCTTTAAGCTATTCAACCCTCCTACTGTCAGATTCCATAGAGTGGGTTGCACCGTTAAACTGAGGAACAAAAATAGAGTAGACAAAAAAAAAAAAAAACTAGAATAGACGTATGACCTGTCATAGAGCATACGGGACAAATAAAGTTGTACGTGGACGCCACCGAGAGGGCTGAGCTCGTGCTATATATAATAGGTAGCCGAAAGGTGGGAAACAAAGGCACGAACAAAGGTCGGCTGACGTCATAATACGGACGAAACAGAGAAAGCCTCTCGTGCTTCCGTTTTTGCGTTCGCGCCCGACGATGACATTTACTAGATCGCGTGCAGCTATTGCACGGCCGCCGCCGAAACACGGTGCCGTGCCATTTTCGAAGCCGGGGGTGGGATTCGGAGGGCCCTTCGCATGTCGACATTTGGCAGTCGTTCCTCTAGAGAGCGTGATGCTCTTCTTTCAAGTGATTGTGCCGAATTCCATTCCAAGCGACAGAAATCTGCGTTCGCCGTGACGTTCGCTCAAAAACGATTAAATTCTGTGGTTTTACGTGCGAAAACCGCGATCTGATTATGAGGCACGCTGTATGTTTTGTTTGTTTTCTTTTGTAATGGGCGACTCCGGATTAATCTTGACTACCTAGGGTTCTTTAACGCGCATCTAAATCTCAGTACACGAGTTTTTTTTTTTTTTTTTTGCATTCTGTCCCAATCGAAATGCGGTCTCAGTGACCGGCCGGGATCGAACGCGCGACATCGAGCTCAGCAGCGCAACGCCAAAGCCACTACAGTTAAAACTCGATCTACCGAAACCAGATTTTACGAAGTTCCCGATCTAACGACGTGACCGTCTCTACATGGCCTGCATCGCACAAGCAATACTTTTACACGCGCAGGCGTGGGTTAGTGGCAAATACAATGCCGCGGTAGCTTTTGGGGGTCGCTATACGTTACAATGTTAGATTTCGATGGGACCGAAAAATCCCTTTCTCGATTTTACCAACTTCCTGATTTAAGGAAATAATTCGAGCGTGGTCGTTAAATCGAGTTTCTCAACTGTCTATATACCGCGGCGGGTAGACAAACGCACATATATCCCATCTGGACTTATGTAAGCGCGGGGCTCATTGAGTTTGGAGCAAGTTATCGCAGACTGCGTGAGTGCAATAAAGCAAATAAATGCAGGAACAGTGGTCATTGTGTGGGAGAATTCGCGCAGTGATCGTTCGTTCACGATATTGAAGAGTTCGAGGGAAATGCTGAGATCAGGGTAGTGAGAGCAGGTGGAATTTCCCTCGGTAGGGCGGCGCTTACCGTGCACATGACCGGTAAGCGCCCCTCTGGCTACGCCACTGTAGTAATTTGATTCTATAAAGCGTGGCAGATAAAAAAAACAAAAACAAAACAACAATTGCACTTCGTAATGCCTACCGTCTCGTTTTTCTTTTCCTAGTGGTATAAATAATAAATGCGCCGAGAGCATAGCATTGCTATTATGTATGAAACGGTATATATATATATATATATATATATATATATATATATATATATATATATATATGAATAAGTAGGAATATAATGCTTTAGGCTTTAAGCCCAAAGGGCAAGGATGTGCAGCTGCTTTGTGATGCGGAAGAGCACAGTCAGACATGTAACTGTGGTTACATGTCTGACTGCAGTTGAGGCTCATTAATCATCCCGTGTCGCCTATACGTCAGTTCTACGAGCGATCGCTGTTTTTAGTGAAATTGTTCCAAGTTCCCTTTCACTCTCCGGCTTCTTAGGCGTTTTGTTGTTGAGGCTTTCCTCAATAGCGCCTTGACATGTCTTCTCAAATGAATACAGTGTGCTCGTATATAATTAAAAAAAAAACTGTATTATTCACTTCTTGAATTGAGTACAAAAATTTCAGCTTTTTTTCGCGCAGATCTGAGTAGCAACTACTATAGTTCTCACGTTCTCTCCTTACCTCTCTCTACTTTATCTTGTCTATGCTCAACATTAAGGAACAGCCAATCTTCTTACTTTAGCTAACTTTCACATTACATCTAAACAGCGCGCGTATATTGCACTATGAGCCGTGATGTCAGGGGTGATCATCATCATTAGCAAGGCCTTCACCAAATATTTCCATTTAATACTGGCCTGTGTGAATTGAAACCACCACATAACCGCACACTTCCTGATCTAATTCTCTGTCACCTTCGTCTGCGTTTCCTTTCCCTTGGCTTCAGCTTTGCTACTGCAATAAGCCACTGGTTGTCGGCTTTCTGAGTCATGTGACTTGCTAAGCTTTATTTCTTGCTCAATTTCAACTAGGACATGCTCTCGTTTGATGCCTTATTTAGCAATCTTATAACTGTACATCTCCTGTAATTTTTCCTTGTCTTGCTCGTTGTTCAGCCTTCCTCAATATCGTTTAATGGTACGTTGTTGACCTCCAGGGTTTCGAACCTTAGTTTGGAGAGACTTCTATGCTGCACATTTCCTTATCTTGATCAGTACACCCCACGGATACTTCCCTTACACAAACGTGCTGTTCAGGCTCTCGATCACTTGTTTTAAGTAACCTCTGGAATTCCTTAACAGGGGAAGGCCATCTGCAAACAGCGCGTTGTGGATATATTAATCGTCAATCTTTGTCCATGTAATCATTCCCAATCTATCGCGCAGCTGGACCGATCAGCCGTACGCAATCAAACGGGGACAGCGACAAGCGAGGTTCCGCGCTTATCGCGTCCGCGCTTTCCTCACGCGATACTCGGCGGCTCACTAGTGTGATGTCTCTGCTGCGGTCGCGCGTGTCCTGTGCAAATGTGTGCACGGCGACAACCTATAATAATTCAGGGCCAGTATAATGTAGTGATATCTTTGGCTCGATTCTGTTTCTTATCTTTCATGACTCACGAACAGCCGATCGCGTGATAACGCGTGAGTGGTGTTCATATCGGGCCGCTGACGAAGCGCGACAAGGAATTGAACCCCTAACGTTATCCGGGCCCCGCACAAGGTCAATCCGCCAAACCGCGCTGCATGCCTCTTTCCACTGTGCCTCCGCCCTTCAAAACGCAGTTCCGGAGAGACCCCAAATGTTGAAAGAAGTTCGTTTCCGCCGTGACGTCATGGAAATGAGCGAACGTAATTGGCTGGCGCAGCAGGAAAAGGAAGGCATGCGTACAAATTCCCTTAGAGTTGGACAGCGCTGTATTTGCTACTGCTTTATGAGCAAGCGTTGACGCTCGGCCTTGTTGCTAATACTTAGGATTGTTTAAGCGTATTGGTAAGGAGGACTATAGGCAAGCGGACACTACAGAAGTGCTATGTGTGTGTCCACTTGCTAGTCCTCCTTGCCAATGCGCTTAAACGGTACTAAGTATGCTGTTCGTTTTTTTTTTTTTTTTTTTCTTCTTTTAAAGGCTGGCACCGACTATAGTTTAATACTCGCTCGTTGCTGCGTGCTTCGCTTCACTCGTTGGTGACACGAAGTGCTTTGTAACATCGCCTTCGTTTATGCGTGGACAAATGCGCGATTATCTCGACTCCTGTCCCTTCTGCACCATGACACGTTCACGCTGTCGCACCCGAGATATCCAGAAATCCTGGTACAAACCTAATTATCTGGCCCCGAAAATAAGTGGTCCACTTATGTGGGTGTTCCTTTACGCCTGTATACATAAGCTTGAGAGGCTCGCACGCAGCAGTTGACAACAATCGCAAAATTATGAGATTGGAGAAACTGTGTGTACAAGTCTATAGAGGATAGATATATAAATTTCATAGTTGTGGGGAAATAGTAGACGGAATCGAACACCAATCGAATTGTGCCAAAAGCGGATGGAATATCGAATGCCCTTCGAATAGTTTTCGAATGAACAGTTTTTTTTTTTTTGCTATTGTTATAAAACAATGTTGACATCCCAGTATTCGCTACATTAACAAATTTCTGTCGTTACACTACACATTGCGAAGTACGCTTTATCAAAAGCTCGGATGGAGCACTATTAACAAATAAAATAACTTTTTTTCTTTTTTTTTCTCGGGCATACGGAGCCGTGCATTACCAGAATAAAGTTTTATAAGGCATTCTTGGGAGCCCATTAGCATTTGTGAATACCTTAGAGACTAAAACGACAATGCGCTTTGAACGCAGCGATGGCTGAGCGAGAGGTGCATTAATTCTCTAGTTAAAACAGTCGCTGCAGGTGGTGCCACTGTCGTATCGAATAATGTTGCAATCAAGTGTATTCAGAATTAGTGCCAAAAGAACACATAGTTGTATCATTGATAAGTAGTACCAAACACTAGCCATCGCCGAATGTCATGTCTGAGTGATATCTGAGTGCGTATGATTGCGGTTTAGTTGGGAATCAAGTCTGGCTTCCACCAGAAACGCGGCGTGCTCACTTAACTTTCAGTCCTGTATTTCCGCTGTCTTCAGTGGGGAAATTTGCTTAATTTTTGCTTCACTTTCGCGGCTGATCGTGCACAGTTGGCATTGTGCAGTATTCGGAAACTGTTCGTAAAACAGTCGCATTTGCAAATAGTGACTATTCGATTCGCAGACGTAATCGCATAGCACTGTATTCGATTTCTTATTCGAAACTTCCGAATATGCCCCCCCCCCCCCTCCCAGTTTCTCGTATATATAGTTGCTGATCTTCAAAACACAGGCGAATGTTTCCTTGGGAAGCTTTCACTTGTGGGCCAATATATCCCCTTCCCTCCCCGTCGAATAAGAAAAAAAAAAAAAGTTAAGAAATGTTAGCTATTGGAAACCGGGCAAACAATGCGTTAATTTTTTTTTTTTTTTTTTTTGAAAGCGACTGTACGTATACATCTACGGGTTTGCCCTAGACATTTTCCAGGCTTCCTGACCTATATACTATACAATAGGAGCGCTGTGTTTCGCGCGATTTCATCGTTTTGCTTTGTCGTGCTTTTATGCAGCGTGCATTCAGATTACTATGGGGGTGGACGAATAAAATGATGCTCTACAAGAAAAAAAAATAGAAAAAGAGGAGAAGAAAGAAGCGCGGCAGGGCAGTGTTGTCGACCTTGTGAAGCACGCGGGATAACCGGCCTTGCTATAGCAGCCGGGGGATGACGAACGACGTGTCTTCTCAGCCGCGGCCACGTGGCGGGGTCAGTGCTGCTCGTGGCTTATGAAAGCGTCGCGGTCTCTGCAAGTGTGGCGGCCACGCATTGCAGCGGTTGTTAGCTGTCGCATCAGTTTATGCTGTGCTCTGACGACGCGGAGTCCGTAGTTATACGCCAACTTCAGGTATACCGTCTCTTGAACACCGCGGTGTCCGAAATTGGTTAGTTGGATCGACCGTTCACGAGAAAATAGTTAACTGGGACCGATATATGCCTCAGGCGTATTTGGCTAACAAAGCTGTAAAAACGCTGCTGCTGCTTCTAATAGAAAGCCCTTGATCGACGCGCCACCTGGTTGGCGGGAGACGTGTGTGTGAGAAAGAGGGATATGTGTGTTCCTCTTTTCCCTCCCCATTTTATTGTAGCAAACAGTCTGCGTGCAATATTTACTGACTGCCCTAATTTCTCTCTCTCTCTCTGTCTTTTGAATCTAAACATCGAGCGCTGTACGCGGGTATATTACTTAATTACATTAATGTTTGTTTTGGCATCTTGTAACAGAGAACAAGAAACTCATTATAGTGTAGCTCCATAAACCTGTCAGAAAATTTACTGCACCCGCCCTTGTGGAAATTATTACCAGGCAGCGGAGGCAGGTGGACTCCAAACATACATGCCGGGATGCATTGATACTCGTCCTCGCCGAAAGTAACGTCTCGGAGAGCGTTGACAGAAGGGCCAGGAGCGTTGCCCTTCTGTCAACGGTCTCCGAGACAAAGCAAACTTAACTCACTTTGCCACTGTATTACGCGGTAGGCGCCTTAAAAAGAGCGCACTTTGTTTCACACGCCTGGACCGACTCGCTTAAGGAGTATAATTACGTGCGAGCACCGCTATCGGTGCCGTAAACACGTCAGCGGGGACAGGGAGATGCACCGACTCGCAGCGGCCGGTTGCGGGCCGCCCGCCAAGGCTCCCGACTGAGCTGTTTTCTCTCTCTCTCTTCCCCCCTCCCCCTTTTTTTCTTTCTTCTTTCTTTCTTTTTGTATTTTTTGGGTGCCGCAGATCGAACGGTTTTGTTGTTCGAGACTCTATAACCGAGCTGGCGCTCGGCTTTCGTAACGCGTTTCGCTTCACCGAAAACCACGGCGCGGAGCATGCATTCAGGGCCAGAGCCGCGAGCTCGCTGCCAACGAAGACCGCCGTGGTTGCGCACGCGCGCGGCCTCCGTTCACTCACGCATGCAATGCCGTGTGGCGAGAGAACCGGAAGCCAGGAGCGGCTGCACAGCGACGTGTCGCTAAAAGCACTTCGCAACGCGCGCATGCGAGCTCTGTTCGTGCGCGCCTATGGTCGCAAGCCTGCACTGGAAGCCTTCCACGGTCGACAGGAGTATGCGCACTGCCTATATAGCGAGCGCTGGAAGTAGAATGCGAGGGACGCGATTAACATTCGCCGTGACATCTCCAATGAATCATCACGGGGCAGCAGTGTGCGAGATCCGAAAAGGTCTCCAGTGCGATTGCCCGGCATTACTCGGCGTGTTTGTTGTCGAAATTAGAAGCGCAAGCATTGCCGAGCTTGCGTAACCTTCAGACCACAGCGCTCAGGCCACAAGTAGGGATGGCTATCCCATAATCGTAGGTATATACGGAAAACAACCGCAACAACGACAAGAGCAAAGAAGGATGATGAAAATACAAAACACTGTTGAAAGTCTAAAACAAAATGGCCATACAATAACAGAGCAAGTGCGCTGATCACGAAGCAAATAGAGAGAAAAGGCTTAGAGTACAAGAATAACACAAGCATGTGCAGATAATGTGAACATAGAGGAGAGTTCGGACGAGAAAGTCCATCGAATGAGTGTCGACCTGGGGAACCCAGGAATGGGAGGAAAGCATTGTTTATCGGTCCGCGTACACAGAGCATGCACATGTCCGAAACATCTGGATTTGATTGTTCAAAGCCTCGGAGGTTGAGCGGTTTCTCATTCACCTGTCAGCAAGCAGGTGGCTGGTGAGCGATTGCACACGCGGCCGTGGCCGTTGGATGCACTTCAAATCTATACTCGGCCCGCTCGGCTCAGTTGCATTAGTTGCGTTTGACGGCGAGAGAAGGCCGCCGCAACCTCAGACATGTCGTTCATCTGAGGGTTGCCCATCACCACTGTGCGGGCGCACGTCACCGTTTCGTTCAGAGGCGTGTCTTTGTCAATCAGCAAGAGAGCAGTCGGTGCATTAAAGTGCGCGCATTCGCCACTGTATGCTTATGTGCGGTTTCATTTACTTTCTTATGTTCTGACTTGGTTATATAGGGTTCTTTCAAGTATATTACGGCTGAAAGCAGTGAATGAATGAATGAATGAATCTGAGCATGGTTGGGGCCGGTAGCCACCTTTGAGGTGCGGTTGAGGAGTGAGTTTGGTTCAAGTTTGGGAATAGAGAAAGAAGTGAAACGTTAGTTTCGTTTCGTGAACTCGAAGTGGGTCGAGTAGCTGACTCAAACCGACCCGACCACGTTTAGACGAGTCAACCCTCTCGTTGCACGAATACATGACATGTGGGAAACATATCGAATACCTCAGGTTAGAATTTCTTGCATAACAGCAAGCAACTTCAGAAGTTTACCTAATGCAATTTTTTGTCGTAATAATAATGAACTAACAGAACTGTATGGCTACATGACGACATGCTGTAGCGCCGCTGCAGACACGTACACTCTTATTACTAAAACACTTGGCGCTTATTAGGAAACCGTAAAGTAGAGGCAAATACCTTCAACCGTAAACACCTTCAAGCCAGTTTTTGTCCATCCAAATCAATGTTTCTCATTTGCAACGTGAACGGAAATCTCAGCTGAAACTACATTTCAGCTATGTTCCTGCGTCATGGGCACAGCACCGATTCAGCTTTGGAATTATAATTTGCCTGCCTTTCGCAATTGTTGATCTTCTTATCCGTTAACGTAGTGCGTTGTTACGTCATTGCCTATTTATGTATAGATACTGTAACAGCTAGCTTTAAGTGCTTGTCAGGCATTTGTATTGTGCCCCGTTTGTTCTATATACATGCCAACTGTCCGTTGCTGTCACAATTGCGGGGGCAGTGCACCTCGTCAAGCTGCCAAGTCTCTAGTTGCTTTTACTGCGACAGTAATTATGCGGGCACTCGAGGCTCGTTCGCGCCGGCGCAGCCGCCATCTTCCTGCTGTCACGGTATCATCTGCGCATGTGCGGCTCGCGCGTGGAAAGCCACCCTCACGTTCCCATCAATTGGCTCTGCGGCGAAGCCAGGGCAGCGTTGTGTCTTTCGCTGCTGGCGTGAGTGTTGTGCGCGCACACATTAGAGTTCCTACTGAGCAGCTGTACGCATACCACACCGTGGTGCATACGCTGGTCTGAACGGAACGGACTGTCAGCACCAGCCTAAGTCCAATAATTTCAGAGAAGGAGAGAGAGATTGTGGAAAGGAAGAGTTGCTATTTTCTGCAGAATTTTCGGGAGCATGGTTCAGCGCCTTGAGGAAGGGGAGGGGAACATGAAAGAGGAAAGAAGGGAGAGAAGGTCGTCGCGGTCGCAGGACCCATGGCTGACGGCTGTTGGCAGGCGGCTCATATGCAGGTCGGGCTAGCCACCAGCCCGCGGTATCCTTCAGGAAGCTGTAAGGGGGTGATTGGAGGCAGAGCTGGGGTGCCTGCCTGTTAAAGTTTGAGAGTTTGAAATTTTATTTAACATAAATAAGCTATACAATTATAAAGTACACACTTTTGGGACCCAACAAATTTGTTAAAGGGTCCCTACCGATTGTTATAAAGGATAAAAACACTTCTATATGGCAGCTGCTACTTTGTACTCAGAAATCACATAAAACATGTATACGGCGCGGCCGAGACGATTGAGCCCCTGCTCTGCTCCTGCCCCGCCTACTCCAAGGAGAGAGGCTCTCGCCACATTGTCTCGACGCCCGGGCCTTCCTTCGGTCTCGTCGTCGTCGCCGGCCTCACAGCTCAGCCTTTCAAGCACCTCGTTTCACTGGGCATGCCGACGGTTTTCCGTCCTTCTCATCTTGTGCAACACCGAATTTGGACGCGTGTACATCTACTATGCCTTTGACAGCCGCTGCCGGCGTTCCTCGTCGCGCCAGAGCTGCGGCGCAACAGCAGTTGTCTCGCGTGATGCCTCGCGCCATATGTATACGTCGCCTCCATGAATTGTTAGAACACCGGTGCTTTAGTGCTAAGCTAAACCTTGCATCTTTCGTTCGCCTGAAAGTAAAATTGAACTTAACTTTGCTACGCTCCCGCGGTGATGCGCAGCGCAACGCATCGTCATTCGTGTTTGTTGATCACGACCCCAGCCAGGGTTCGTCGTGGTGTTTCGGGGGCCCTTGACCCCGTTTGATGCTCTTGTGCCGTCGGTGCCTTTCGCCTGCACATTATGTAAGACGCGCGATGAGCGTTAGCCAACTCGTCGGTCCCATATATGCCTGCATAAGGAAGTCGTTACAACTTGTGCTGAGGCCCTGTACTTACGTAAATGAAACGCGAGCTCTCCGGGGGGCGTTCGGCAACTGCGCTGCTTAGTGTTTAAGTTCATGTTTATCGTATGAGCCGGTGATAGCGAATATGAGTTATGCCAGGTAATCGAAAGCTCGTGGGAAGGGTGATCGCGTTGTTGCAGAGGGGGGTTTCACTGTCTTTTATTGTTGTCATTAGTAAATTATGCAGTTTACGTCAAAGGAGGTGTGTGGTGAAGCGCACTTGCAGGTTTCGCATGAAAAAACGAGTGTGCATAAAAAGAATGTTCATAAAGAAAAGTCTACACAATCAATAAAAAGAGCGAGTATGAAAAGCAGAGTGTAGACAAAACAAAGCGCGAGGTGAATACAAAAGAAAATGTAGGAGAAAGGCAGTTGAACTATGAAACTATGAAAGAACAACGCAAAGCTCGGGAAAGAACAATGACAGCGAGTTATGAAAAATATTGAGATCATGGAAATGATTACAGGCAGGAACATGGAAAGAAAGGTCTTATCCGGTGATCTTACGCGGAATACGATACATGATACATCTGAGGAATTATCAGAGCAATTCTGATAAGGTTGATAAGGGTCACATCAAGTCCGATAAGGTTTGATAGTGGTCGGATTGATTCCGATAAGGTCGATAACGACTGATAAGGGTCGGATGGAGTCCGATAAGGTTGGTAAGGGTCGGATCGAGTTCGATAAAGTTGATAACGACCGATAAGAATCGGACGATGTCCGTTAAGGTTGATAAGAGTTAGATAAGAGTTGATAAAGGTCGAATCGAATCAGCTAAGGTTTATAACGACCGGTAAGGGTTGATAAGGGTTGATAAGAGTTCGATCGAGTCCGATAACGTTGATAACAACCGATAAGGGTTGATAAGGGCTTTTACTGGTCGAATGATGAGCCAAAACATATTATAAGGCCAATAAAGCCTAAATTTAATTAATCGTTTATGCTTCGTCAGTCGCGGTAAACAATATATACGTCGCGTCGTATACGTGCAGTTAGCAAGTGGCACAATGCTTACGCGTACTTAGACAACTGCAGTGGAGTTTCTGCATAATTTATTCTCTATCTTTCGTAAAGAAATGCTATGGATCAAAATGCAGTGCATACAATTGTCTTTATTGTCATCCTATGCGACGTTCGCTTTAGAAGAAAGATTCTCTTTTAAAAGTTTTCCTTGTCAGTGCGTTCCGTCTTGCGATTTTCATTAATCTTTAGCCAATACGAGGCAAAGAAGCGAGTGTTTGTGTTCCTCGCTGGTAGGCATTCAGATTGGCGTCAGTCATTTCGAAAGAGAGAAAGGGAGCTTTGGAATTCCTTATGATTGAAGATTCGGCTGCTTGTTCGGATCCGAAGCAAACGCACTCAGTCGAAATAGGCGCTGCCTACGGAGCGGATATCGAAGGGCTACAGGTATACCGCGAAGATGTTCACCTGTGTGGCAACATCGAGATACATGACGCCAATTTGACGCGTGACAGAAATGACGCTGTAGATAAGTCTCAAGCCCGAACCACGTGGAGCGTTTCTCAAGAGGCGTCAAGCCGGCGTTGTGTTGCTCGTGGTCACGTGGTCTGACGGTGTGGCTGTTTGGTGGTACTTCGCATGGTGCAATATAACCGGATAATAATGTCTCGATTGGTCCGCCTGCGCCGGTCCACGGAAAGTTATATAGACTGCCGATAACCCATGTGTCATTTGGTTAGCTTCATTGCTGTGGGTTTCCCCCCAAAACCTAAACCGATCGAGAGAGTTTGCTGTTGTAGTATGTATTTTTGTATCCCTTTCTTGTCCTGTTAATGTGCGGTACCTGCAGACACGAGTGAGCGCCTGATCTGCTTCTGCCCGCCTACTCGATCCACATTGTTTCCACGCCTGGGCCTTCCTGCGGTCTCGGCATCGCAACTTCTGTTCCCCGGCCGGCAATGAAATTCCGCCTTCAAGCGCCTGCTTAGGCTCCTGAAGGACAAGAGACTGATTTCTAAGCTGTGTATGCTCCGCCTGCCTGCCACTATCAGCTATGGGGGATGTTGCGACTGCGACGACCTTCTCTCTCTTCTTTCCTCTTTGTCTTCCTCCCCTTCCCCAAGGCACTGAGAAGTGCTCCCTAAAGGGCTGCAGAAAATAGCCTTTCTTCATCTCTACAATCACACACACACACTCTCTCTCTCTCTATACCTTAACGGTTTATGTGACGCCGCTTGACGCGCGGTACAGGGCTCCATGCATGTGACTGGAGCTTTATGCAGGTCGCCGCGGTATTTGGCGATTGTGGACTCTCAACGGACTCATGCGAAAAGCCGGTTACGTTGTTCACCGAGTGAGCGCGGTGTATGGTTCCGGGAAACGCCGTGCGTCGAGGCGTCCGTGCGCGCTCCTCAGGCGCGCCTCCGATCGGCGGCCTTGATCTCGTCGGGACTCGGCACACGACCGGCTCGTTTTACGACCTGCCTTCAGTTCGTCTCTCATCAGGGCCGCGTTGGTGTTACGACCGTGCAGTGACAGGCACGGCGTGCTGTACACGCGCACGATTACATGGGACACTGCGCCAGGCGCAATCTTCATAGATGTGATTCATCGCTTCCTAGTAAGCCGTGGTGCGATCATTGCGCGCGTGACGGTGGCTGACGAGCGCTGCTCTCTCGCGCGCGCGCGTGTGTCTGCGCGTGCGTGCACGCGCACTCAGCTTGCTTGCTGGGGCTTTGTATTATCTACCTCAATGTTCCCCTGCTATCTCGTGAAATGATCGCGGCTGGATAACGGCAGTACTGAGCGTCTGCAACATAAAAACAGCCAATCATGATTGCCACTAGATAGATAGATTGAATGAATGAATGAAAGCTGGACTCTATAAGCTTCACATGCTCCACGATATTAGTTGGCCGTGCAGTATGTGTTTAAGCGATTGTCTAACGCAAAGTGTAGTTTCGTCCTCTTTTTTTCTTGTTTCTGATATGTATCCGAACGGATACAACCTGACAATCTATCATTTGGTCAATTAAACAGTGGATTGTGTCTGATATGTATCCCAACGGATACAACCTGACAATCTATCATTTGGTCAATTAAACAGTGGATTGTGTCTGATATGTATCCCAACGGATACAGCCTGACAATGCATCATTTAGCCAATTAAACAGTGGATTGAACCGTTTTGTAGTTACATTGTACGTTTTATGTCGAATAAAATTGAGTTGAATGCATTAGTCGAACTCCTGCCCTATCTGTGACGGCTGGCGTATATTTCAAAGCTGGAAAAGGCACTTAACTAAGCTCCCTGCGCTTCATGCGGAACCGGCGTTTCACGCGAGCGCAGAGGCGAGTCGTCGAATGCTCCTGACGTCTGCTCGCACTGAGGATAAATGCTGAGTCGTAGACCCCCACGACGCTTGGAATGCGCTTTAACGGAGTGTGATGCATCAGCTTATTGTCTCCCAACGAACTTGTCAAGCCATCATCGCGCGCAATCACTTTGGCAGCTTGAGAACAACGCGGCTGCTTTACAAGAAAAGGGCAAACATAGTCTCTCCCGCTAGGGCCGGTAATTGTGAAAAGAAAATGCCCCGCTGAGTCGCGCGTCATTCGTCTTCACCCGAATGAGCATTGTAAAAAGCGCGCAGTCGACTCCCGGCGCATGTCGCTGGTTCACGTCGCCGTGTATACCCCATGCCTCGTTTATATGCATGCTTACGCTGGGAGTGGCATTTCCACGTCGGCACGACGCACTCAGTCCAGACGCGCTCCAGACTGTGCCATGTGCGTGAATCTATAAAACATGTGCTATGTGTCGGCCATCTGTACTTGGAAAAGCGAGTGGTTGACTTATGCTCTTGCCCGTCTCGACGGCCAACCGTTGTCAGAGGACGTTATATTGGGCCCCTTGATGTGACTGCAAATGTAGTTGTGAGGCCATCCGAGCCTTATATATATATATATATATATATATATATATATATATATATATATATATATATATATATATATATATAATGTACGGGCCCTGTGCTCTAGGCTAACCTGCCCGTTATCTGATTTGCCACTTTCCCTTTCCCCAGCGCGGAGCATCTGGCTGGAGGAATGTACGTACATCAGGCTAGCCTACCTTTTTTTTCTTATCGTTCGATTTATCTCTCTCCTCTTTAATGTCGTGACATACAGCGATACATGTACGGGAAGCAAAGCTGCGACCGTTTCCTGCCCTGTCTAATGTGACGTTATCTCCTTTTCGCCACTGCCTTTATTTATTTGCTTTTCGAAAAAGATCATACAGGAAGTACAAACACTGTATGGACTCGTAGCCGCGGGCTAGTAGTGGGTCCAATTAGCGATCCTTAGTCAGAAGCATGGCAGTATCATTGCGGATACAACGGCAAAATGGACATAAAACGCTAGAAACAACGTTGTACATTCTGAAGAAGAAAAAAGGTACAGTAATGAAATGCAGTAGAGAAGTGTTTGTAAGAAGCAGCGGCGCACAGACAAGAAATAGTCATTAACGTCATGATGATAAAACTAAGCTCATGTAGTGGTGTTTTAATAAAGAATAAATATTTCTGGGATATTTTCATATGCGGGAGTATACTGTTCCGAACTGTGGCTCCTGTAGTTATAAACTGACGTTCCCCATACACGCTGTGAATAGGAGATGAATTAAAATCACGATTGTTTCTGACGCACGGGATAAACAAATAATTATGCGTTTCTGGAAAGGGTTATTCAATCTCAGTGCGAGCAGCAGAGTATATCAATAACTCTAGTCAGTGCCGGAGTCACTTGTGCAGGTTTCATGAACTTTTTTTAATCATTCACCTTGGACGCATGTTGAAGTTGGAAATTTTAAGCCGAGCAGTAGAGAAGACATTTTTTCTTAGCATGAATCCTAAGACTGGCACCATCATGTCTGCTTCGCAGGAATCCTAAGAATGGCACCACTTTCGAGATATCGGTCCTCAATATATCTTTTCGAAAGTGCACTGGCATTTCAGTAAAGATCGTTCCAAACTACAACAGGCATGGTTTCGGGAAAATTTACTGCAACGCCAGTGTATTTCGTAGCACGTACCTATTAGAATATATCCGTTCCTAAAATGTGATACGAAATACATTGGCGATCCAGTTGGGCTTCTCGAAACCATACCTCTATCAGTTTGCCACGTTATTAACTGAAACGTTGATGCATTTTTAAGCTGATTTTGGGGACTGATACCTGGAAAGTGCCGCTATTCTAACATGCTAATCAGGCATGACAGCACTGCAGTTCCAAAATGTCAACACCAGCCTTTCTCCATTTGCTTTTTGTACGGCGCAACCATTGCGCTTCCATTTTTTAATTGTCGAGTGCTTTTTAATTTTGCTTTTTTTTTCTCCCTTTATCTCTATTGAACTTCCTTGTACCACTTAATACTATATTTGCTATGTATTCCTTGGTTTCACTTTGCTGTTTGCGTATACCTGTATCAACTGCGCATCTTTGCCTCACCTGGTCGTCAACACCCACCCCTTCCTATGTGATGCCCACACATGCTCTTAGGATACCTAACTAAATAAGTAAACAAATCAATAAATAAAGTACAGTGAACCATTAAGAGGTAATTAGCAAATATGTTAATTAGCTACTTGGACATTACGATTTATCTTGCAAGTAATGTTCGCCTCTTACAGGAGTCTATCTGAAAAGTCCGAACAGCTCCGTCACAGGCGAATTCTTTTAAAATATCGTGTTGGAGGTTCGTGCGCCAACAAGTAAGTGGCGGTGAGCGTACAGAAGTTTGTGTATTCGCAGACATTCACTGTTCAAGCCTAAATGGCGGTACGGGTTTTGTTGGGACACGAAACTGCAGAAGGGACGAACGGAACAGAGCAGAAAATGACTCCAGGCACTTAGCCAATGAACGCTACGCATTAAAACGTTTGAACTGCATGTACAAGATACCAGGTGGTATACGTAACAGTTTGTTGTCGCTTTGCTTGAGACCTTGCCCAGTCCCTCCCCTCAGATGCGCTGTGTTGTTCACAGTGCAACGGCAGCACAGGAAGATAAATAGGATGCGCCACATTATGTCCCCTCACACAGGAAAGTTCAGCTCGATTGCAGCTGTGCTCCGTTTTATTGCCTCCTCCTCGACGCAGCCGCAATGAACCGGCATTGAACTCAAAAACATGACTGAGCTCGGCTTCGTTCGGTCGGTTAGGTATCACGTTTAAAAAGGTTGCCCCCTATTTTTTCTTTCTTTTTGTCGACTGTCCGTGTGAACGAATGTTTGCTTGGACAGGGTTATTTTTCCTAATGTAGCTGAGGTGATATGATATACGCGTGAGGACTTTGTAGAGGCGTGCTCCGGGCTCGTTTTGACCGTCAGTTCGTCAGTCTGTACTGGTATTCCAACCCACGTCCGCTATCGCGCTACTACAGCCGGGACGCGAACCGTTCACCTTTTGCACTGCGGCAGAAAGTCGTAACCCGTGCGCCATCGCAGTGGTCACTGACACTGTGATGAGCGGTTTCCGTTGAAAACAGTTTAGTGAATAGCGGCTGCAAGCACGACATGATTTAATCGGCACATCCTATTTATTTGCGCTTTCAGCAATTTCACCTCGTCATGGTCGAGACTGACACATCAGGACGCTTTAGAAGTAGTGAACTCGTGGATTTGGGTTATTATTGCATGGTCCTGCGCTCGAACGTACCCAATGCTATAGCTTGGGTTCTGCGCATGCCTATAGTGCCGCTGACGTTATTGTTTCTTGGGAACGCCAAGCAGCTCGCGTTCGATGTATCGTCTCCGCCAGGTGAACGTTGGGCGGACGTAGACTTGGAAAGTTTGACAAAATGAGAACAAGGATGATATTTATTTATTTATTAGTTATTTATTTACCCCAAAGCAGCACTGAGGCTATCAGAGACGCAGTAGTGCAGGGCTGTAGATCAATTTCAACTGCCTTTCTTTATCGTGCACCTACTGCTCAGCACACGATCGGGTTTTTCTTTTTTTTTTCGTCTCCATCTAAACCAACCCGCGACCTCGTGTTCAGCAGCAGAACACAATAGCCACTGAGCCACCGAAGTTGATTATACCAAGAAGGGGCTTTATATAGCGGCGAGAAACAGACGCGCTAAACTTCCGCGAGCCTGGAGAGGATGCGAATGAAAAGCTCGACGACCCGTCGCCGTTGTGTGCAGTCGCTCGCCTTATGGCCGCATTGACGTCAGCGCGCGATTCGATCTTGGTTTTACGACCAGTAGGGTGATGCATTGACGGGGGGGGCTTGGAAGAGCGTGCGCACATAAATGACGCACTTTGGCGCTGGGAGGAAGCCGGGTTCACTGACTGAAAAAGCACACTTTCCGGCATTGAGTCAGTGGAGAGCGGAGTCGGCAAACGCGCTGAGCGCGTACCAGGTGTTCGTGTGCAGTGTTGCAAGGACCAAGCTGAAAAAAGTGTAGCTACGAAATTTCCAAACGTAGCCAAAAGCTAGGCGGTATATATGTTAGGGCACAGGTCAGTAGCCGAGGAAAATAGCCAAACAGGGTCTAAATGGTTGCCATAGGAACCCACACTCCCACAGCAGTGGTGATGGTGTCGTGTAATATATATCAAAAAAGAAAGATCAATGGTAAAGTAAAGCATGGGCTGTATACCGTAAAACTATTCAATCAGAAGGTGACCCGCAGGGTTGTTCGAACCGCCAAATCAAGCGTTATCTTCGTTTGTAGGAGGACACTTTTGTTCGCTTTGAAAGTGAATAGCATTGCCTACCTTACCAGGTTTTTATTATCTTATCAGCAGACAAGTGGCGAGGAGCGCGCACAAGTGGAGAGGGTTTCGGTGGGTCCGAGCTATAGCACAGTGATGGTAGATAACCGGATGAGGGGGCGGTGCAGGCGTCTGTGATTGGTCCGCTTCCCCATGCTTGGCTTGCGGAGGCTCGTCGAAAATCGCGGCGGCGCGCAACGGAAGGTTAAAAATGCCGCCTAGAACGGATCCTCGGCGAATAAGAGCTGGCAGGGCGAACGTGGGTAAATTATACTTTAGTTGAGAGAAAGAAGCATTTAATGCTTAAAGGGATCTATTTTGAACAGAATAGATTCCGCGGGAATGAAAATACAATCCTGGGTGTCAAAGGAGATGATGTAGTGAGGAAAAGTAGGTAATAAGTGGGTTTGGTTGACGCATGCAGGTCGGGAGAAACTGGAGATCTTTAAGAGAAACATTCTGTCTTGCAGCAGAAATTAAAAAATAATAAAAAATACGACGGTTGTGATGGTGATCATGATGCAGTTTGCTTGTGGTCTCACCAAGCCAGGCAAGCGTCCTTTCATCCTTGTCCTGTCCTGTTCCCCAAATATATAAAATACTTGCATTTTTCCCGGCCTCATTAGTAGAATGAACGGGATGGTATTTTGATGAAAACACTCGAAAAAGAAATACGGGTGGAGGACACGTCGAAAGCAAAGCAAAACTTACGAAACGCCTCGCGTTAAAAAAAAAAAGAAAAAAAAAAAAAAAACAGCCGGCCACAGACGGCATAACGACGCGATTCGCTGTGCAAAGAGGTGTGTTTGCATACTAAACTATAGACTCTTCAGAGGAAAGACGCCGGTACCGGAGATATTCCCGAGCTCGTTACAGCATTCACAGCGCCGCTTTCCCGTCGTGCATGGTGCCTTCACTTCCAGCACGGTACCTGCGACAGTTTTGCACATCGAAGCCGATAAACAGGTAGCACGATTGAAGCCGAGTCGTTTCAATTGTCGCATGTTTGCACAGCCCGTTTTTAGTGACGTGCGGCTGAATTATACGTCGCGTTTTCGCGCCACGAAATGAGAGCTTCGGTCCGTGTGTGAACACGTGCACAGAAACCGGGATTCGGTGTGCGGTAAAGAAAACGTCACGAACGGCCAAACAAAAGGAGAGCGTGAAAATTTCGAAGATCCCATTTAATGGTCCTCTCTCGCGCGCGGAGGAGGGCGCGCCTTGAACCGTGCACTCTGTTAGCAAGAGAACTGCGCCGCGCCCGGACGCCTTTCCTTCTGGCCTGCGCCGACGACCTAGCGTTCATGTGGGCCTTTTGGGGTCGGCAGATATCCGCATTCTTTGCGCATACAGTGCACGTGGAGAAACATCGTAATGGCGAAGCACCGAAGACGTGTGTCGCCAAGCTTTGCTCTAGTGAGAATGGAGGAGTAAGTATGACGTAACGTACGCGTGTCGAGTATGTCGACAAATTCTTGGTTATTCTGATACTTCGCGTGACTCTGCTGCTCCTTTGCGTGCTGCATGTAGCCTTTGCCGTGTATCTCGGAGGCTGGACTAGCCGTGACTGCGACCGATCACGGAGTACGGTTGCAAGCTGTGTCGGAGTCTGTAGAACCATTTATAGTAGTTCACTAAAGGTTGGCTAATTTCGCGTTGACCCTGCAGTCGAGACAACAATTTCATCCAGATTGAGCTTTATATATAGCTAGATTTGGAGCCGGATACACATTCACGGCGCACGGAACGCACGTGTTGCGCAGTCAGTACACCTGCACTATTACCTCATTAAACGCTTGAAGTGGCGACATAATAGGGTGTGGAGCTATTTATTACGAAGTTTTAAAGTCGAACTGAACTTTCAATTAAGGTACTTCGACAAAGTGATCAACAAGGGTAAAAACTTTGACAGGTGTCGGACAAGAAGTATATCGGGCTAGTGCCAATGTCTCCGCAAGAGGACATAATGTCGAATCTCTGACGAACACAAGTCGCCTTTGTCGATATGTTGACTCCAGCTCGAGACGTTGTTTGTTCGACCACGGTTGCTAACTTTAAGTCTCCATGTTCCTGCGAACCTCTTTTTGAACTTCCACGTCTCTGCTTGCAAGAGCACGGTCGTGTCTTCATGTTCGTGCGACCACAACGACGATAATGTATACCACCTACCACTGGACTGTCCCAAGCCATAGCCCCCTCTCAAGCCAGAGCCACACTACACACAGGCAGAGCCTTGAACAAGAACTGATTTTAGTTGTCTAATAACAGCTTTTTTTTTTTCTTTGCCGAGGTGTGAAAGACTTCAACGCTTCTTTGAAGACGCTGGCATTTCTGACAAATATTGACTATATGCTGCATCGTGTCTCATTTGTGTATATATATCAAGCCTTTGTATCCCCGATATCCGCGGACCAAGTGGAAAGGGGTACGTAGCCGTCGCCAGCAAATGGTGACAACTCCTCTGTTTATTTTATCTCAATAAAAAGAGGGGGGAGGGGGGAAGAGGCAGAAGCGACTCTTCCTTTAATGGCCGGCAGACATGCATGAGTGACGCGAAGAAATCAATAAAAACAAATTTCGTCAACCGAGCTTGTTCTTTTTTCGCTGAGCATCTGTCCGGACCACTGCGGTGTGCAGCATTTGACAAGGTGTGCAGCTACAGATATGCCATGTCGCGAGATGGGGTGCGTTGGAAGAGAGGTTATCAGCTGCCCACGTTTACGCTCAAATCCGTATACCGCGCCTTCTTATCCCTTAATGTTGCACGCTTGTAGAGTTGGCGGCCGCGGGTCATTTGCGACTGATGAGCGCTGGAGTGGATAGACGAATTTGTGTGACCATGCTTGATTCGTATCACCGTTATAAATGCAGCCGGTTATCATGAAGATGGGCCATTGGTGAGGTATATACTGTCGCGCATTAAAATATCAGTTGTGACACGGTGCCCGTGGTACAAACGGAGTCTTCCGAGACTGCACAGAGGCGCGCCGACACGCGAAAAATTGGCGAACTAAATAACTGTAAATGGAACGCTGTTAACTTGATAATTTTTAACGAATTTCTGTAGCCCAACAATGCATTCTTGCATTGATAATGAGTATTATTACGCGTTCATTTGTCTTCATATTTGGGAACCGCGGTGTGTTTTGGTCCGGTTTGTGTTGGTCGGAGGTTGTTTTCCGAGTTTCCGCGAACGCGGCCAGCTTGATTCGCCAGCAGAAGGGCCACGCGGATGGGGGAAGCGTTATTTACGGTACGCTCCAGAAGGACACGCATGTGATCCACCCAGCGAAGTGTCGCCCATCAAGGGAGACACGCTTCTGCTGCATACCTGTGTATAATTTTTCCTGTTCGGCTTCAGCAGTACATGTTATTTTTTCCCCCCCCTATTCTTCACCACAAGGCCTGGCACGAAGGGTTTCTGTCAAGGGGAGCGGAGTGACCAGGGCCGGTATTTTGTAGCGATGCCTTTCCGGTAATAATGCCTTTTCGCGCTTTTCGCGCTTGGTCAGTGGCACGGTGTAAGATATATATATATATTTCTTGCACCGTGGTCAGTGGTCAGAGCGATGGTCCGCTCACGTTATCAACGGGATCAGCCGGCCGTGAGCGGTGCATGATAAGACTAGTATAGAATAAAGCGTAACGCATCGCTACAAAATACCGTCCCAGGTGCCCAGAAAAACAAGAGGGGGGGCTATTCTAGATAGGTTCCGCATTACCGGCGCGGCCGCAAACCAATGGATGATGGCACGCGTCGTTACTGCCAGTTTGTTTTATCATAACATATCCGTTTAGAGGTTGTACGCAAGTTCATGTTCATGGCTGGGCAGAGCGTACGCATAGCCGGGACCTTTTGTATAACGAGCTGGAATGAGCCTCATCGCGCGGGTTGAGCTGGACGTGCGTGCGTCGTTTAACAGTGGGGATAAGAAGCCAAGGTCGTTGCGACACCTCCCCTTTCTCCACCGCTCTCCGTTTTTGATAACTCGAGCGCCAGGCGCGGTCGTGCCCTGTCGATAGATAACGTTAACCTATCGTGCTCTTCGCCCGTCTGTGCCTCGCCGCCGACTCCGGATACTCGCCCCGGCTTCTGACTCGGGGTCATGAAGCGGCTGTATCTCCCGCTTTCCGTTTCGCACATTATGGCGAGAAATGAACATTGAAGTTCCTCGAGTAGGAGGAACGGGCATGGGCGCGCGTGGCGGCCACAAGTTCTCGTGAGACGTACATACGGTCTGCGTCCAGGTCCTTTCATGCTTAGCAAAACAAAAAATAATATTACAGCATTACACCGATCCAACGCACACATTGGACAATGTGAAGCGAAGCTTTCGTGAAACGGTCAGTCAAATGCTATAATTTTTCCCCATTTCACTCCTGTGTATCCCGGCCACGGCGGCCGCGCATTTCGATGGGGGCGAAATGCGAAAACACCCGTGTACTTAGATTTAGGTGCACGTTATAAAGAACCCCAGGTAGTCCAAATTTCCCGAGTCCCCCCACTACGGTGTGCCTCGTAATCAGATCGTGGTTTTGGTACGTAAAACCCCCATCATTTAATTTTTGTATTTGGCCTAAGGGAAACTGGCGTGCGTGCATTGTGTTCTCGCGCGCACCCGTGTTATACCCAATGTGCCTGACACACACGGTGATTATCTCAAAAGAGCTGGTTAGAGTTTGCACGATTGAAGTATACGTGCGTTTGTGGCCTAATTGTTTAGAGCACCTGGCTGCAGGCGCGTAGCCAGGGGGGGGGCTGATGGGGCTTCAGCCCCCCCCGAAATTTTTTCGTGCTGGCATGCACCGCCGACCAAAACAACGCCTCCTCTAGAAAGATGCCTGCCGCGTGCGCCAAAAACCTGCTGCCCTTACCTTTCCCCTTTTCCTCCTTTCCACTCGAGGTAGAAGCTAGCGATCGTAGCGGTGATCGCTTGCAACACACATGCGCGCATGCGCACACCACCCCATGGCCGCCGACGCCGCAACCGCCGTGACACCGCACCACCCCAAAACCCTGCGGAGATAGGGTAGATGCTGGCGCCATCGCTCGATAACCGACCGCAACTCAAGGCGCGGCGGCTACAATGGGTGAGCGAGCGACGCCGCAGGCATCTTTCTAGAGGAGGCGTTGACCAAAACTACCACCGACGCCGGCAATCATTCTGGATTTTGTCTACAATGTCCTTTTCACGCTCGAAAATACATTTCAGCACGAACATTGCGAACTCAGGCTGGATTTCGTGACAACGCCCTTGCACCTGGAGTCACGTAACGCAAGGAGCCCCATCCGAGCATAAACTTTCAACGGCTTTTCGATAGCGAGCGGGCGCGTTGCGGCATCTCGCAGCGGCCGCGGAATATACGGAGCGCATGGATTTCAATTACGAAACTTTATGGCTATAAAGTTCTAAAACTTTTGACGCGAAAGGTGCGCTCAAATTTCCAAAGGCATACTTTAAAATATTTTCAATTCTAGAACTTTATGGGGTTAATGTTCTTACAAACTTGGGCCAACATGCGCGCACTGGAACGCTCGTGTCCAAGCCGTTCCATAAATGGAAGCACGAACTCGCAATCTCCCACACACACGAAAATACTAAATATCACCGTGACTGGCAGCTAGCAGCTGATAATTTTCGCCAAACATTTTCAGGAAGCGTGCCCAATGTGATTGATCAGCTGGACCAGGGTAGGCAAAGTAAAATATGAGAAAACAGAAGAAAGTGAACGGCCTATTATTGAGTTTTTTTTTGTTTGTTTTTTTGCGGGCGACAAGGTCTGGCTCTCCGTGGCCGCAGGGACAGGGGCCCTATGGATTTAAGCAATGCCCCTGCTGAAAATACAGGCATTTTCAGAGTGCTTCTTCGCATGCGAGCTGATTGTGGAGATACATATCTGAAGAACCATTTGGAAAGTTGCCCCAGTAATGCCTCGTATTTAAGTCCAGATGCACAAAACCAAATTGTAGAAATTTGTGGTGAAATTATCAAAGAAAGTGTAGTTGCAAAAGCAGGCTGCTTCTCCATACTTCCTGACGAAACGACGGACATCGCCGGAATCGAACAGCCTACTGTCTCTGCAAGGTACCTAAACAAGTATGCCAACGGCATCAAGGGAGTGTTTTAGGTTTTAGCACCAGAATAGATGTCCATCTCTCACTGCGACAGCAGGTTCTATGTAAATGTGTAAATACTGCTGCAGCTTCTAGTCACTCTTCCAGTGACCACTGCCAGCGCAGAGAGAATATTTTTTAACAAGAGTTTACTAAAAAAACTACTTGCGCTCTACAATGTCTGTGGAACGCATGGTTAGAGTGGCGCTTCTATACACCCACAGAGACGTCAGCATCAACGTGACCGCTTCGCTCAATTTTCCCGCCGAGAGAAGTTTGTCCTTTAGATAGCGAAGCAGCAAAAATCAATGCAAGTAAAAAGCATTGTTTCTTCAGGTCCATAAGTTCTTAATTATGAAAACGTATGACCGCTCATTAGCTTTTAAAACCGCAGAAATTTTCGCCGTTTATTCTAGCAGTTAGCATCATGATCACAATTATCACGTGAATACAAAAATTACGACAATACCAATAACCAATTTTGACCGACCTTGCTCATTGAAAGCCCGGCCCACGCGGCGTTTGCCAAAAACACTCGGATATTGGGTAGTTCAACTTACCGCATCATATGTGGCCTTCGTATGTCCTTTTCTTTCCTTTTCAGCTACCTGATTTTATTATTATTTTTTTTTGAAACGAAGGAATACCCTCCTTTAATTTTGGGTGCAGAATAATTGTTGGCGTTGTGCAGGCAGGTAAATTACACATTTTCGTACTGATTTATGCATTATTCCTCTATTATTCTATCCACATGGCACTGTCGCGACCGCTGCATGGCCCAAGTACATATCACGATTTCTTGCCAGGATCATCTGTCTTTCTGTGCTCAAAGTTTACTATCTGTGACTGAGCAACATGTTTATTTGTCGTATTTGACGCATTATATACACTGACGTTTGCTTAAATACGTAGATTTATTGGAGACTGATACGTATTTTTAAATATCTTGTTGCGAGGTTTTGTGTATACAAGCAGTGAACTTTGTTTCCAGCGACTCTTTTTTTGCCCTTTAGCGAGTTGTATCTTCGCATTTGTATATTCCATTCTATCTTCGCATTTCTAATATATACTTTGCAGAACTCCCACTTTTTATTTGTACTCACTGCTGCGAGCATTATCTCGGTGTAATTACAATACATGACGACTTACAGCTGCTCCTGCGCAATCGATTGCAACGAGGGATAGTGTCATTGAGGTTTCTTCCTGGCCGTTGCATATGTAGAAAAATGTAAACAAGGTTCTTGAATGACAAAGATTCATCAAAATATTTGTCCTGAACTTATTAATTTCATGGCCTTTACGTTTTTCATATAAGCAGCATGCACTGCTTTGCTGGTTTCGAACTGATATTGACCCTTTTCGCGGCGATCCCGTGGGCGCTGCCATATTTGATCACGTGGTGACGCGTCCATTGCTTGCCTCAACTGCCTGCGTTGCCTCCTTGTTTACAATGGAAGTGTATGACGCCGCCGCGGCTTAGAAAACCTCTGTTTTCGGAGATATCGTAGACGGTGACTAGGTGGATGACACGAAGCTTTGATCACAGCTTCAGAGAACATGCAAAAGCGCTTTCGGAGCTGATTGAGCTATGTCCAAACGGCGCAGGCAGTTTATATGGTGCTTCTTCTAAAAGCGGGGCTAAATATGCATTCCAAGATTTGCGATTATGAATTCAGTCAGGATTAGTGTGTTTTGCTCTTTGTTCTTTATTCGGCAAATATTTTGAAGCAGTGGCTTGTCAGTTTCTGACTCAGTGAAGTTCCTCGGTGCGGCCACTATCTGATTATTTTCTGCCTAATCACTGGCGGGTGTGCTCAGTTCCGAATCCGATAGATTTGTTCTTGCCGCGCACAAGGCTTGAAACGTAGCTGTTTTGTACATTGTAATACCTTGTAGCAAATATATATTACAGCTAGTAACTTGCTTACTCTTGTGTACCGTCACGAAACATTCAGCTTCGACCATTGGTGCGCCATAGGTGTAGTCCGTCATTTATTGTGTGTATACAGTGCGCATATATTCAAGTGTGCGTCCATTCACTTATTCTTGATACGTCGGCGATAGAGTGGGCATAAGTTTTCCTGCCATTTGGACAGATGTGTATAGATAACGTGCGCTAAACTTACTATGACACAGGAAGCGGCGCTACTCCCTTTGTCATTGTTTAACGAGTGGTACTCACTGTTGCCGACGTTCTGGGGATGAAGCCCTTTCTTTGAAGGTTAGCGATACAAGGCTGGCGGATGAGCAAATTTCTGTATCCTCTAGGAAAGCCGTACATCACGAAGTGCCGGTAACACGTTCGGACAGTTGCAGCAGCGGTCCGCGAACTTGGCCACACAGATTCATTCTATTCCTTAACATGCCAGTCACTATTTTTGCAGCCAACTACTGCACACGTCTTCAATCCACATTATTCAATCTAGCATGATTGGAGCACAGTGTGTTAGCGAAAACTCAGTTGCATTTCCGACAGCTGATCGCGCAGAAGCAAGGTAGAATCGGTAATGGTTTCGTATTCGTGCGCGGTCGCTGGGGAGAGGTATGGCGCGCCGCCGTGAGCGCCATTTCGTTTCTCTAAAACAAACTGCTCCGCGAAAAGGGTCAATAGTTCTAAAGTTAATGTGATGCTTTCTTTGCTTATTAATTACACACACAAAAATAAAAAAACACGGAAGCATTAATATCAGTTATTTCTGCCACAATTTTTGGGGCATACGAATATATTCTGTTATGAAAACATACATATTTTAATGGACAGTGCATAGCGTTCAATAATTCGTTTGCAGCATCTAATATACAATGAAATTGGCAATGCAGTTATTCATGCATTTGACCCCGCGACAAATTCTATAAGGAGGAGGCCACGCTGCAACCTGAGCCCCCCCCGAACAAAATTTCTGGCTACGCCACTGCCTGGCTGCTGTGCTTAGGGACTGCGGACTGAGGTTTCCGATGCCACCACCGGGCTCGGTAATGCTGACGTAATAATGAGTTTGACCCCAGTATAGCTGTGCTCTTCCGCCGTACCACGTCCGGACAAATTGAGGTTTCGCATTCAATCGACAGGTCAACATTCAGTGTAACATTTTCAGCTGTTACCCACTTGGATACACCCCTTCAAAAACAAATAAATGAGAAAAAAAAAGAATAACTCCCTGACACATACGTTGCTAGATATTAGTAACGCGCATCTTTTATAGCAAATGGTAAACTTATTCTAGGTAGGCAAACTCGTTGCGTAAGCTAAATTATAGACATTGCTAAAATTCGTGGCATGTGCTAACGAGCTTACGCTGCTCAGTTTTTCAAAAACACGGCCGCCAAATCAAGAGCGAGTACACCGAGCACAGCATACGTCCTCGTATGCCTCATCGCAGCAACGGCACCTCACAGCAGTTTCACAACATCGCGGGTTGGTGCGAGCGCCGAGTACTGTTTTATATATAGCCGTCATGTTTGACACCGATTAAAATAGAAAGCGGCACCGTGCTGTTGACTCAGCACCATCGACTACATGGTACACACACAACAATATAGCGTCACATGATCGCCGTCACACGGAGAAGCCGGTCGCATGTTGTACCGCGGGTATAGTTGCGTTTACTAACTGGACACGCGCATCGATTATGCGTCTCACGTTGCCGAGACGGAAGAGGGCTTTTTTAGTGCCTTCTGCGCCTTCGCCTCGGAACGAGTCTGTCGTTTTAGCAAAAAATGGCAAACACGTAAAGCGACACGGGTAAGCATGGCCGCGTCATTTTGCGGTTTCGATCCAGCCTTTTGCGGTGTAACATTAGCCAAGGCTATACCAGAAGAGCGTTATGCCAGAATTCTCTTCCTCGATTTCTTAGCCTTCCTTTCCTTCCTGGCTTCCCGCGCTTTCTTTTTTTTTTTTTTTTTTTTTTTTGGGGGGGGGGGGGGGGGGCATCTTAACGTGCATAGGTTAAATTGCGCAGCGTATCCCGAGTGGTCGAGACTGGATAAGCACAGAAACATTGGCAGATGTTACAAAACAACGCTATATAGGCTCGCAACTCGGTGTTAATTTTTGCCTCTCTATAGCTCGTATTTAACTAAAGCAATCCAACCTGAAGGCGATCTATATCACGTTTCTCCACGCCAGTGCGTCTCTCTTGCATCTTGTTCGCGCGCGTAGATAAGCTATATATCTACAATGATGAGCTGTCTTGCCCGCATTAAATAAATTTATTTAAGCAGTCCCGCTTGAGCATCGTAGTTGACTATAGAACCGTCTTGTTAAAGACAACGAGAAAGCGGCATCGCGACGCCAATTATAGACAAACGGACAAGAGTTGCGATTTCGGCTTGTTGACATGAAAGGGTACGGTATTCTAGCACATGCAAAAACGCGGGACCGAAGACGAATAGCGCCGTGTTTGTGTACTTGCGTCTTCGTGTGCCATATGTCTTCGTGTGTGTGTCTTTGTGTTCTGCTTGCGCTACTATAGAATACTAGCGCTTTAGCTCGTTATGTTCGTTGGCGAATTGTCATGGCGTGCGCAAACGTCGCGAATCGTTACCGAGCGTCCGATTCTAGTCCTCGCCGCAGGTGTCAGTTACGTGATTCGCGCTTCATACATGGGTGAACCGAACCGTTCGATAGCATATGGTGGGCAATACCTTCATATGTAGTATGTGTGGGCGAAGTATAGTCACAGTCACGGAGATAAAATAAAATGTCCTGCACGAAGGCGGCCTCGGCGCTCTGGCGTATATACATAATACGCCGATGCGCGGCCCCTCTTAGAAGTAGCTGCACTTTGCCTCCTGGTTCATGGGGACCCCGGGGGCGCAGTTGAAGCTCCGCGCGAATCCGTCCACGTTCCGCACGGCGGAGTTGACGAGCCGCGACTCGACCTCGGCGTGCACCCCCTCGGAGGAGGTGCAGTGCAGGAACGCGAAGGCGACGAAGAAAAGCTGGTCGCCCGAGATCTGCTCCAGGCCCTCCAGGCGGGTGTCCACGGGCGCGCTCGACCGGTACGCCTGCGCGTCGTGCATGGTCACGTGGGGTCACCGCAAGGGCTGTGTAACCTATAGCACTTTCGAGGATAAGAGTTTCCTACAAAAGATATCTTGCGCTGCCATGCACATGCATAATCATTGGGAATTCGTACATTGGAAGAAGGCAATATTTTATTGAGAAGTGTAAATTTGCAAAAGCCGCAAAGCCGTTTGAAGCCAGGAAGACAAGGTTAGGTACATAATATATATATATGCAGCATACCCAAACATTCCCATAATGGCTGAACCGCCATATTTGGAGCTCCAACAAACACTAGCGCCAAAATTCCCCCTAGTAGTTTTTGTAGGAAACGATATGTTTTTGGCGATATCTTTCAACGTTGGAGCCACGTTCTGCGTCGTATCACTTAGAGGTCATCATCTTAGAGGCATCACTTAGAGGTATCACTGACAGCTATATACCGGGTGTTCAAATTTAAGTTTACGGAATTTTTAGAAATCGCCTGTGGCAGGTAGCATAATTCGTATCGTTGAGCTGGGTTATTCGAAGAGGCGGACATTAGTAGCACCAGAAATCGAAACACATATTCAACTAATTAACAAAGATTGACTAATGAACTTAGTTAATTACTTTACGACACACATTGCAATTTACGAATTGTAGCCGGTGAGTTTGCAAGACGCATCCACTTGAAATGAATTTGCAGGATAACACCAGTTTCGAGATATTATTTCCCAAAGTGTAAAATTCCGTTAAGCTTAATTTTGAACACCCTCTAAAGTGGAACGCAACAGCCAGCGCGATGCATCTGTGTATTGAGACTAGCCGCGGTGGCTGTGTCGCTAGGTCGCGGGTCCGATTCGAAGCATTGTAGCGACTGCCATAGTATCGGCGGAGACGGCAACTCCTTGTAGACGCAGAAGATTTGTGCAAGTGTGTATACCTGCCAGGCGAGACCGAGTGCCGCCTCCTCGGTTCCGCTCTCCAGGTGCTCGCGAGTGGGCGCGTAGCAGGCGAGCCTCCGACTCAGCTCGTCGTGGCCGCCCGTGCGGCGCACACTCTGGTGCAGCAGCCGGAACACGTGGGCGGCCACCCGCGAGCCCAGGGCGCCGTACCGCTGTGCCGTGCTCGTTCCGTCCACGTACGCGGGCATCAGGAGTGCGCTGGGCGACAGACTGGCCGGCTGAGCATGACCGCGCTGCGGGGCCCAGGTCTGCCATGTCACAAACTCGGCGTTGAAACTCGCTCGCCACGGAGAAAGGAAAAATACGTCAGGCAGCTGGCCTCGGCCAGCCAACCTCCTCTTATGCCGCCTCTCCCTCTCTGCATGGCCGATCAGTTGTTCGATTCTTTGGAAGTAGGCCCTACGTGGATGCCTGACCTATCGAGGCATTGTTTGGTTCGTGATAGCGCTTAGTGGCGTGCGTCTCGTTAAGACCGGTCCTCGCCGCCCTCTCCGCTCGAATCTCCCCCATACTCCCCGCGCGCTCGGCGGCTAGAAATTACCGCTTGCTTATCACGTGGCGAGGGCATTTTTTTCCATGAGCCTTTTCCTTGTATTTTTTATCATTATGTTCCAAAAGTGTCACATGACGCCCGCTCCTAGTCCATTTACTTCCTCCATGTTGTCCACACACTGTTATCTTCATTACTTTGTTATTCCATAACACCGCCATGTTTGCTCACCGAGCGCTCATCCCGTGCGCTCATTCCCGGGTTTCTACACGAGCTGATTCTATGGTAATGTTGCGCGAAATTAAGTTGCTGGATGCATTGCTTTCTCTAAACGGCTTAGTGGCCACTTCGTTACTCGTTCGATTGCAGTAGCAGCGTTTTGCAGCGTTTTTGCAGCGTTTAGGCCGGCTATAACTGCCAAAGCCTGACCTCGACGTCTGACCGTCGATTATAATAAATCCGACGCGAAGAAACAAAAACTAGGTGGAACACGATTTACCAATATCTTTGCGATCATCTGTCTTAAGAAAGGTTGCGGGCGACTGTGCTCCCAAGAAAGCGTATCTGGGTGTCTTACTATCTTAAACTATCTCTCGGCGTGCGTGCTGTGTGCATGCACCACAATCATATTACATTATGGGGTTTTACGTGCCAAAACCACCATCTGATTATGAGGCACGCCGTAGTGGGGGACTCCGGATTAATTTTGACCACCTGGGGATCTTTAACGTACACCTAAATCTAAGTACACGGGTGTCTTCTGCATTTCGCCCCCATAAAAATGCCGCCGCCGTGACCACAGTCACAATCGCCAGTAGGCGGTATTGTTGCTCCTCTGTCACACGGGAACATATTTGATGTGGTTGTATAGCGAATTTAATGCGACGCGGGAAATGACAACATCGATGACGACATGCATGTGTAGTAACTATAGGGGTGGGCGAATATTCGAAGTTTCGAATGCGAATACGAATAGTAAGTGTGTAATATTCAATTCGTATTCAAATAAACTATTCAGTACGTTCGAATACTCACAAATATTTTGCAACAACCAACTGATTAAGCCTCCTTACTTTTTCGCAAGAAATGCAGAAATAAAATGCATAATAGGAGCTTTGTTTACGGTTTCGCGGTGGAAGCCTGCATGACAACGTGTGATTTCTGCTTGCACTCATTTTGTGGTGTCTGGCTGTGAGCAGCTTTTACGCTACAACCACTGGTGCTTTCTTTGCAACGGACCTTTTTTACATGTGTATACACGGTAGACAACTCCTTCAGTAGCTTTCTTTGTTTTCTTTCCTTTCTTTTGTTGGTTTTTCTGTAATTTTTCTTATTTTTTCTGGCGACCATTTGTTTGGTATTTTTTTTTTTTGAAAGGTAGTCATACAACAGACATTTTTCTTGTAGGGCTTTTTCGCAACCAGGCTCTAATGTCGTTTAGAGGCTACTCATGCCTGCAGTTTTTCTAATGACAATTTGTGATCTTGTGTTTAAAGCTGATCCTTTGTTTCTGATAGTTGGCTGTCCTTTTTGCACTGGTGAGTACAGGCGTGGTACCGGCCTAATAATACCGAAATAAATATTCCTGCTGTAAATATGTGCGTCTGTGCCTCTGACTATCCGATATTCGATACTTAATTACTATTCGTATTCAATTCGTATTCCATAAAAATGATATTCCCCTGACCTACCTAGTAATAACTAATTAAAGATGGAAAGGTTCACGTTCGTTAAAAACGCTGTTGTATGTGCATATTTTGATCAAACTGACATTTTTTACTGCAAAAGCGCGTTTTCTAGAAGTCTCCCGCACGGGCTCGTCCTTTTTTGCGCCGAATCTTTCAAGCGTCCTAAGACGTCGAGGCCGGCGTTTTGCAGCCAGAACGCTCTAACAGTATATATAAAATTCTAAAGCCATGTCCTGATCGCGCTCGTTGTCCTGATCACGCGTTCTGGAGGCAACTTGCAGGGGTGGGTGACAGTAACAATAGAATGTGAACTTTCTATTGCTGATAAGACGCAGTCGACTGCGAGGGAGACAAACAAAACGCTTTGTCTTCCTGGAGTCCGTCTGCGTCTTATCAGCACTAGAAAGTCAACGTCTTACGGAAGTACATCTTACGTACGGCAGTCCATCTTACGGCAGTATTTTTCTGGTAGGGAAGTATTGTAGTGTGCTCGAGTAGAACTTCTCGTTTGGCTAGTTCGTTCATGATTGTTTACAGTATAGGTTTATCGCTAAGCGAACGAATCACACGCGTCACGTCTGACTTTGCCTCTGTGGTCGTTTACTTCGCGCTAACCCTATGTTGTTGTTTTAGTACAGCGTTACCGTTCTATAGCGTTAACGTTACCGCTTCCACCGAACTGCAAATCCGGCGCGTGCACGTCACAAAGCACTTGATGCATGTTCGGCGGTAGCGTTGTGCTGGTACAGTGTAGCAAATCATTGAAAGGCGTGCCTCGGTGTCGCCGGGCTCGTAGAAGCGGGTTTCGACGCGCCTCCACAAGCTGACTGGTGCGGCTCCGCGACTGCGCACCGACCGATTCCAGTTGTCGGCCAGGTGATCGGCCATGTCGACCATCCAAGTGTACGCAGGGTCCAGGTCCCGCAGCCTTGGGAACTCGGCCATCTTCCTGCGTCCCCACCGCAGGGACGAGACAGGGGGGCAGTGATATAGAATAGCGTATATACGCGCGCTTCTAGGCTTACTTTCTTTCTATGTGCGATGGCTATAATCTAATACACGTCTGCAGAACGGTGTTTAGCTTTCGTTTGTTGCAATGAAAAAAGCCGTGCAGCGCTCCTGTTCGCGTTTTGGTGCACTTAAGTCGTTCGCAATCCTTTCTGGGACTTTACGTTGGGCAAGGAACTGTTGCGTCATTGACAAAAGCCGCCTGGGCAACCCTCCCGGGACAGGTATACCCTGTGTTCGCAGTGTTCGAGAAATAAAATGTATATATGAGGTAGTACATGATTGTTTCGACAGCCCTGTAGTATACCACGGTTGCTGCATTTTCCTCGCCGGTTCTGCAAAATCCGTTCTATTTGTTACATAGTGCGTACAAGCTGCGTATGAAGATGCGGCGGCCCGTGTTTAGTATAGGGAAAATAGCTAGGCCTCCAGTGAGTTCTAGAGAGCCAACTGAGGCGCAGCGAAAGCTGGCTGCCCGACTATGAGTGTTCCGTATAGACGCGTACACTTTCCTGGTTATACAGCCCTGGAACTCAGGAACGGCAGCGATGATGGCGACTCCTTCTGCAGACTGTTTTCAACCACGTTAGATACACTCTCGTGTAGCACGAATAGTCTGATTGAATAACGAGGCCTTGAAATGATTCGTTATGACTTTAAGACCTGTTAACATGTACCAACGTGTTGAGCCACCTGATCGATGGATGGAGTGTGTGCTCTGTTATAGCAGTACGACTTCTCAAAGCATTGCTCGAGCACTGCGTACCAAGATGTCGGCACCATCGCTGGTGCACCTGCCTTTATACTATTGACCCTTTTCGCGGAGCAGTTTGTTTTAGAGAAATGGAGATGGCGCTCACGGCGGCGCGCCATACCTCTCCTCAGCGACCGAGCACGAATACGAAACCATTACTGCTTCTACCTTGCTTCTGTGCGATCAGCTGTCGGAAATGCAACTGAGTTTTCGCTAACACACTGTGCTCCAGTCATGCTAGATTGAATCATGTGGGTTGAAGACGTGTGCAGTAGTTGGCTGGAAAAATAGTGACTGGCATGTTAAGGAATAGAATGAATCTGTGTGGCCAAGTTCGCGGACCGCTGCTGCAACTGTCCGAACGTGTTACCGGCACTTCGTGATGTACGGCTTTCCTCGAGGATACAGAATTTGCTCATCCGCCAGCCTTGTATCGCTTATAACCTTCAAAGAAAGGGCTTCATCCCCAGAACGTCGGCAAGAGTGAGTACCACTCGTTAAACAATGACAAAGAGAGTAGCGCCGCTTCCTGTCATAGTAACTTTCGCGCACGTTATCTATACACATCTGTCCCAAATGGCAGGAAAGCTTACGCCCACTCTATCGCTGACGTATCAAGAATAAGTGAATGGGCGCACACTTGAATATATGCGCACTGTATATACGCATAAGTAATGACGGACTACACCGATGGCGCACGAATGGTCGAAGCTGAATGTTTCGTGATGGTCCACAAGAGTAAGCGAGTTACTAGCTGTAATATATATTTGCTACAAGGTATTACAATGTACAAAACAGCTACGTTTCAAGCCTTGTGCGTAGCAAAACAACTCTCTCGGAACTAAGCACACCCGCGAGCGATTATGCAGAAAATAATCAGATAGTGGCCGCACCGAGGAACTTCACTGAGTCAGAAATTGACAAGCCACTGCTTCAAAATATTTGCCGAATAAAGAACAAAGAGCAAAACACACTAATCCTGACTGAATTCATGAGCGGAATGTTTGGATAGCTTGGAATACATATTTAGCCCTGCTTTTAGAACAAGCACCATATACGCTGCTTGCCCCGTTTGGACATAGCTTAATCAGCTCCGAAAGCGCTTTTGAATGTTCTCTGAAGCTGTGATCAAAGCTTCGTGTCGTCCACCTAGTCACCGATATCTCCGAAAACAGAGGTTTTCTAAGCCGCGCCGGCGTCATACACTTTCATTGTAAACAAGCAGGCAACGGAGGCAGGTTAGGCAAGCAATGGACGCGTCACCACGTGATCAAACATGGCAGCGCCCACGGGATCGCCGCGAAAAGGGTCACTAGGTTGTCCCGCGCGCATACCACTGTGCGTCTGCACTAGCACGTTTACGCTATGCTGATTATCTGTCATTGCACGCGCAGCCCGAGTATATAGTACCGTGGCCCCGCGTAGCACTTACTGGAGGAAGGAGCCTGCAGTGGCGCTGGGTAATTCTCCGAGGTCCATGTTGCGGAGCCATTCGCTCCCGTTAACGGCGATATGCAGCGCCTGCTCGATAAATGCGGCCAGGTTCTGCGTAAACGAACGAGCGCTCAGCTTTATAAGTTCCCCGCCGCCGGCGCTCCCCGCTCTATCGCACCTATCTGCATGTTGTGCGGTTAAAGGCGAGCAGTGTCGTTTCTTAGCACTATCATATCTCGTGAGATCTCAGACATGACTTTCGCCGAAACTCGCGTCAAGCCTGTCGAAGGTTTCACCTTGCTGCAACGAGATCTTTCGCACGAGGAGCGGTGTTTACTACATGTGACGTGTATTGCCGGTTAGTTCCTTAAACACGCGCGCCGTGCGCGAAATCTGTTTTTAGACCGAGGCGACTCTTACCCACAACAGAGCGTGGTGCACACGTATCTATGTCTTTATGCATGTACAGTTAGATGGGGGAAGGAAATGGTCATAGTTTACGAGGTTTCCGCGGTAGGAGAGAGGAGATAGCGTTGCACGTGTGTCGCGTTTGGTAAACAGCGCTTAGCACAAGGTCAGGGACAAATGATAGGTTAACGCGCACAAAGGAGTGGTATATAGTGACACGCAGCAACGGAGTGCCGCAAGCCGCCTTGACCAGTCGACGCCATGCAGGTGGATAACGCGGTGTCCTCGTTTCAACCGCATCACCGTATCGGCGACATCGACGGTCGAACGAGGGAAGTCCAGAGAGACGTATACAGTAAATGATTGCTTTAACGAAATCGCTTTATTCGAAGTGGCGCATTCTTCGTAGTTCTTCGTGTTTGCACGTTGCTATGACTTATAGTTTCTCCGCTTTGAACGAAATGCCGCTTATAACGAAGTCAATTTTCTATCGTGGTGACTTCTTTACAACGATAGTTTACCGTATTTTGAGTTGTTCCGATTAGAACGTTTTCAGGGCGCGACGGTCTGTACAAGAGGAGCTTGACACTGCATTGCGTCGCGAACGTGCCTCGATTGACAGGCGGATGTTGAGGGAGGCGGCGCTGTCCGCGAAAGGTGCGAGGACGGCCCAGCCGAGGAGCATTTCAGCCAGCGCCAAGCAGCGCTGTCGGTGGCCGGCGGCGACGTTGCCCGCAACCTCGACCGCTTCCGCGAGATTCTTGCTGACCAGCGGCGCCACCTCCTGTAGCGCGAGCCAGCCGATAAACAGCTCGGCGTCCTTCTCTCCGCGTCGCTTGACCAGACTGCTCAGCGCTCCCAGCGCGGTCGCCGCCCGTGGGGAGACGGCGAGCGTTGCGTTGGACGTCGAAGCGAGAATCTTCTGCCTGCGCGCGCAGCGACCCGTTGCAAGCTTGATCGAGTGCTGCCAACCGAAAACGCTACAGCTAAAGTGTCCCGATTGATTTCGAGTCACGTTTAACGTCAACGTTCTTGGTCAGGCACGTGTTCTTGAAGCACTTGTCACAGAATTAAGTAGGTGCACACATAAGCATGGCTGCGATGGTGCCGCTACAACACCACCCCCCAACCGACTTTCGCAGCTAAGCG
This sequence comes from Dermacentor silvarum, assembly GCF_013339745.2. NCBI lineage: Eukaryota > Metazoa > Arthropoda > Arachnida > Ixodida > Ixodidae > Dermacentor > Dermacentor silvarum. The sequence goes on along the minus strand of NC_051159.1, from coordinate 144,913,717 downwards.
AAGTTGTCTGTAGACACCCTGTAGAGCATGATATCACGGAGACGCGGCGGCGCTATACAGGATGTTTCATTTTAGCGGCACCAATTTTTTTTTAATTGCCTGTGGCAGGTAGCACAATTGTAGACCTTGATCTAAACTACTCGATGAGGCGGCCATTACTTCCACATAAAATCAAAATGCCTAATTGAATAGTTAACATAATTACGCTAATTAACTTTTAATTAGTTATTTTATGGCACATCTTTCAATCTACGAATCATAGCCGCTGAGTTCGCAAGGCGTTTCCACTTGGAAGGAATTATCAGGACTGAACCAGTTTGAAATATTAATTTTCAAAGTGTCCGACGAAATGCATAGGCGTTCCAGTTAACTTTGTGCTTCAATACATAAAACAGCGTTTTTCTCGAAAAGTTAACTGGAATTGCCGCGTGACCCGCTGTTCGAGGCACTTCGCGTGTATTCGCCGGCATCTTTCACGCTCGGAAAAACACTTTTATGTAGCACGTATTCAGCAACAGAAAGCTGTATCGGGATTTTTTCATGTTGCTCTACAATGTTCTCATTGATACTTTTCATCTAATTATAATAATTTAGAAAGTTAATAAATAGTTTAAGACTAATTACCTAATTAGGTGGAATGAAAAAAAAAATTCTGAGTATCTCCAAGTGACGGCAAACAACATTACCTCGGCAGGGAAGAAGTTTGGGCGTGTTAGTAGGTCATTGTAATTTCAACTGGGATTCATAGCACTAAAACAACACAAGGACGAGGAAGAACGCGGGACGAGCGCTAACTTTCAACAATTGCTTTATTGCAGCTGGTAAGCATATATATACTCACTGGGAAAGGCACTGCAACATACGCTCTGAAGGAAAGAAGAAAAGGAAAAACAGTCATGTGGCTACTATGCCAAAAAGTTCAAGCTCTTTCTTCGATAAAAGAATAGACGGCGTGCTAACACAATCATCACCTCCTCTGGCTATCTCTGCTGCTTCGACAATTTCCCTCGTCACCTTATTCCTGTGGCGATACACAACAACAGTTTGTTTTAAGAGAGGGTAGCATGGTTCCTTCGCGTCACATTTTCTACATTGAGCAGCCAGGTGCCCGTCTATTGCGGTACTCTCTACTTTGTTATTATGCTCCGCCAGACGCACGTTTAAGCATCTGCCCGTCCGGCCCACGTATAGTACTTCCCACATGATAGTGGAATGTTGTTAACGTTGTGTTGTTAACGTTGAATGGGTGTAAACGTTGTTTTTACTGCACCTAACAAACTTTTGAGTTTGAGTGGGCTGAGCTGTTCTACGAGGAAGCGGAAGCCAGTTTGCGCTACTGCACATAAGGGACCTTTTGTCGCATACACTCGGAATGTAGTGTATAAGATTACACTTTCATGTGGGAAGTACTACGTGGGCCAGACGGGCAGATGCTTAAACGTGCGTCTGGCGGAGCATAATAACAAAGTAGAAAGTACCGCAATAGACGGGCACCTGGCTGCTCACTGTAGAAAATGTGACGCGAAGGAACCATGCTACCCTCTCTTAAAACAAACTGCTGTTGTGTATCGCCACAGGAATAAGGTGACGAGGGAAATTGTCGAAGCAGCAGAGATAGCCAGAGGAGGTGATGATTGTGTTAGCACGCCGTCTATTCTTTTATCGAAGAAAGAGCTTGAACTTTTTGGCATAGTAGCCACATGACTGTTTTTCCTTTTCTTCTTTCCTTCAGAGCGTATGTTGCAGTGCCTTTCCCATTGAGTATATATATGCTTACCAGCTGCAATAAAGCAATTGTTGAAAGTTAGCGCTCGTCCCGTGTTCTTCCTCGTCCTTGTGTTGTTTTAGCGCTATGAATCCCAGTTGAAATTACATTGCCTCGGTTCTGTCCAGCTACGTATAGCATTTGCATATTTTTTATGGTTGGCTAAAGTTAAGTGAAACACCCTGTATATACCCTTGCTCGTAGCCAAGTGTAGCGTGAGCATCCACGAAATTTTGTTCAGAACACCATTCTGATGGAAAAAAAAAAAAAAAGAAAAAGGAAATCAGGTTACTTCTAGCATAGCCTTCGAGATCGGGCGGCGCGCACGCACCACCGCATCTTGGAGGTTATGGTTGTAAACCAGAAGCACCGCGTGTCCCTTATCTACCTCTCGCACCCTTGAAAACCATAAGGTCGAAAATGCATGCCATCATAAACTTTGCGAACACGCAGCCGGTTGCATCGAGAGGAAGCAGAACGTACTCGCGCATTTGCGTCTCCCATCGCTGCTTAGATATGTCCGGCGTGGCCCCGACAAGGCCATCGAGTCCAGTCTGTAGCGGCGACGTGTAGTTAAGCTCGCCGCTGCTATCAGCTGGCTCGAGCGCAGGTGCGAACGTGGTGAGCCCTTCCTTCTCGATCTGCTGGAACGTGTCGTAGTCCACGCTGGGACTCCCCTTGGCATTGAAGGCGTCGAACAAGGCTCCGAAGTAGTCCTTGGCCTTTCCGCTCGCCTCGTTTCGCTCGCGGCGCCGCTTGGCTTCGTTCAGGTAGCTCGACACGGCGCGCACCTCGAGCACCGAAACGTTCTGGTCTGGCACGGGTTCGTACTCCTGCATGCGACGCGTACGATGAGTTGAGTTAACCTTTTGCACTCTACTGAATTGTGTTAGCGCGTCTCTTTCCGGCTCTTGCAGAAGCGTTATCCTGGCAGATGCGAAAGCTGCCGCGCCCACATCCAGACCATCTACAATCCGAGAGCGCACGCGATCTGTTGTTGGAGACCACATTAGCGGAAGCGGCTGTGCTTGATACACCCCTAGCTGGCTTATCTTGGGGAGAGAAGCCTGATGGCCCAAGTCGAAGGTGCCCGGGCCAATCCTGTCCCGTCAACCCCTGGTGACAATAGTCAAATGGAGAGGGGAGCTGTGAGACGACTTACGTTCGAACGACAACTTTTTTTTTTTTTTTTCGTTATCTGGCAGCGTGTATCTTGGTGCAGGCTACTGTCGAACTTCGGAAGAAGTATATATATATGGTGAAATATAAGTTCAGTGGATATCGTTTCACGCAGGCGGAACGTCATCCTCTTGACTGTATCGGAATGCTACAAAGCTGTCAGCGCGGACTGTGGCATCAGTATTTCTCTATTCTAATTCAGCCGTCCTCTATTTGCTGATTACTTGTTAACCGTTAATCTCGCTTATATTCCGCGGCTGACTATAGTATAAAGAACAGCCTTGAAGTAACCGTTCCAAGGAAAACAAATTCTGGAGCAAAATCGTTTCGCAAATTGTCGAGCCCGACCTTTATGCTGAAGAGGATGTGGAGTGCCATCTGGGAGATGAGCCTGAGCAGCGTCCGCAGCACGTCTGGGCTCGGGCTCAGGTTGGGCCAGTGCACGCCGACGTCCTTGAGCATGGGTCGGAAGCGGTCCAGCTCGCTCTGGCCTTCGGTGTGGACCGTCTCGCAGGATCGGTACAGCAGGGCCGCCTTTTGCACCGCGCTCTGCGCCGCTTCCGCGGTGGTCGCCTTTGCTACGGACGTCAGCGCCTTGACCGCCTCTACCGAGAAGCGGTTCAGGAGGTCGCTCTCCACCGACTGCGCAACGAAGCGATCCCCCATGAGACGGAGTTTAATAATAATAATAATAATAATAATAATAATAATAATAATAATAATAATAATAATAATAATAATAATAATAAAGGTTGACAGTCACTTTAGCATACACTAAAGAGGATGAAGCGCTCACGACGCATTCATTAAATTACTTTACATTCTCATTCAAATGCGTTGTTACTTCCTCTTACTTGCTTTCTCCCACCAAAGGTCGTGGGCTCGAGTGCCTTAATTAACTATGCCTTAATTACCTGCACCTAAATAAATTAGCCCTAATTAACACCAGTGGTCGTGGGCTGCACATATTCTCTCAACTGTCTGCTTACTTGCTGCATCCTGTGACCACAGTCTCGACATACTTTCTACACAGGCTAACAGAGTTTCTGCAGAAATTATGTACCAATTGCCCGCAGGGAGGTGATAGGGGGTGACAGAAAGTCTGTCACCTGTCTCCACGTATTCTGCATCCCGGGTGACTCGTGGTCTGCAAAATTTCTGCAGCAAAACTCCATTTCTTTGTTTTTTTCAAGCGTCGATACGCGTCATGCGTGCCACGATCAGAGTTTAATGCAAAAATCACTAGAGGGATTGTAGCGCTGCGATCGTTCAGCCTACATACAATTCGTGTGGACTCCGGGGCATGAGTCCTTACGCGGAAATCAGCAGGCACACGCCTATACGCCCGAGCGCATGCACACCGGTAGCCGCGAGAGGGACGCGCCGAGCAGTTCCATCCCGAGCCCGTACCATTAACCTAGACGCACATCCTACAACACTACCGCCTTTCACGAAGAACACTTCCACCGCCACATAGTGCTCTGACGCGAGAGGAAGCCGTAATGTTGCGAAAACTCCCAACAAACACATATCCACATTTGAGTCTCTACCACGCCATACACCGTGCGCTGTATTCCTATAAATGCCCACACTACAATCAATGCGCAACGCTTTAACATATGGTATGGGCTTGCGCAAACACACCACAGCTCACACCCATAACACACCCCACCACACGGCAATGGGAGGCATCGCTGTCCAGCTCCGACTCGACGGACCAGCTCAACCTGGTCAACCGAGCGAGAAGGGCAGCTAAGGCCGCTGGACTCCTGAACTGAGGGGACCACCCACTGCAGAGCGGAGGAGCTGCCTACGCTCGTGTGCTCTCTCAGCAACCGTGAGATTTACCGCGGTGATGCATGGGTTCTATATATTCGTGCTGGGGGCTTCAGACTTTCCTGCGGCGTTATGTATTACGCTTTATCTTTCTAAATTCCCAAGAAATCATGGTTTTCTTAAGACGTCAGGACGATAACCATATGCGCACACGCATAGTCACTGCGAATTGTTGCACTTGTAACGCAATATTTGTTGAATATGATGCCATTTGCAAAATCAAAGGTGTCTAGCCAAAAGGGCGAAGTTCAGGCAAACCCATGTTCTTTGGGTTTGTACGCATTGTAAACCCGTGTACACCCATGTGTACATGGGTTTGGCACTTCAGTACAAGTATGGCGGTTCAGCTGCAGCTGGCTGAACCGGGAGAACCCCCCCCCCCCCCCCAATAAAAAAAAAAAAAAAAAACTATAAACTTATTCAGTGTTGCGCGGAATCAAAACCGAGCCGCACGGGTTCTGCCATGATAGGTACTGCCGGAATTATTTTGCTAGAATTGCGTCGGTATATACGGCTGTCTGCACATCTGCAGACAGCCGTATATACCGACGCAATTCTAGCAATATGTTGGTTCGCGTGTTTTGGTTCTTGGCGACGGCGGCCCCATTTTTATTGCAGGGCCGGGAATGCGGTCCTGCATGGTTGCGAACTTCGGGTGCACATGGTACGTGCCCGAAGCTTAGGTCCTATAAATCTGGAGCCGCCCTGCCACTACGGTGTTTCTAACATCTCCTGTGTTGCTTTGGGACACAAGCCCAATCAATCAATCAATCAATCAATCAACTAACAAGTTCGTGTATTCGTGGCTTGTTGCGAAGTCTGATGGATGAGATAACTGTAGGCCAATTTACCTTTCCTAATCCCTTACCTCGCCGGTTTTCCAGCCGTTGCAGACGTGGCTGTAAAAGTCGCGGCAGGCGTCGATGCTCCGGTTCACCGTGGTCGACAGACGTTGGGCGTATTCCACGCAGGCAGTCGTCTTGCACACCGCGTACGATTTGGTCACATTGGACGTATTGTTGGGCAGCACCTTAGCAAATTTGCATAAATGAACACGGGGAGAAATGGAAAAGATTGAAATAAGGAAAAGGTAGGCTAAAGTGGGAACAACTAGTAAAACCCACCAATTCTGTGCTCCACTGCGGAGTCCGTTTTCCAGTTTATGTTTTGCGACGCACTGTACAACTGATCCACGCCTCTCTTAGTACACCCGCGCTTTGAAAATGTGAGGAATACACCAATAGATAAATCAATGCACCTCCAACGGGCATTGCTCCGCATTAAGGATGCGAAATTCCCGGAAATTTTGAGCGGGAGGAAAGAAAAAAACGTGTTTTTTCCTGTTTCTCTTTTTAAAGGAAATTTTGGAAACATTGAGAAAAATTGAAGCTCCGCTAAATATTGCTTATATTTATTATTCCAGTAATAAAAATAATTGTTCTTAAATACATGCGATAATCACGGAGTGAACACGAAGAATATGGAATGAACGCCTTGTTGTCTTCTGCTAAAGATAGCTAATCTGATAACTGAGAAAAAGGTCACTCAGTGTCCGAGTCATTCTCGCTGGACACACTTGCATCCGCACTCAAATTTGATTGTACGTAGACGAGTTTTCGAACACGTTTACTTGCGAGCCTGTTGCGAAGCATAATTGTCGTGAACATCTCCAAACAGTTTTGTTCACAGCTGGCAGATGGTGAAGGTATCTGCAGCAGCCTAGACGCTATAGGTGTCAGCGGCTGATTAGTGCAAAGGCCTTGCCACCAGTTAGACGGTTCCGCGTGCTTCGCGGGTCCCAAACGCCAGTTCTGGACACACAACTCGGAGGGCGTCCTGTATTCCGATACGTTTGAAAGTTGCGCTACGTTTTTAAAATGAAACTGAAAGCACATAACGAAGACACTTGAAAAATGTGCTGCCGTTTTCTTGTTGTCGTTCTCGCTTCTATGGAATCGTATGCTGCACAGAAGAGAATGGCAAGTATTATTGTATGTGGAAACTTAAATGTTTCTTTTTTTTTCTTTCACTTTAGCTGTGATAAAAAAAAGAAAGAAAGAAACCGCGGAAAACATAACGTTTGCCCCCCTAATCTTTGGGTATTTTCCGCGGCCCTTACATCTATAATCAGCTCACCAGCGCGCTTCGAAAAAGCGCAGTTATCAACACCGCTTATTTCGAGTATGCCGAGCATAAAGCAGCCATTAAATGAGGCCGTGCACGGTTTTCGTTTTTATTCCGCCTATGCTCCCCCCATGCAGCGCACCTATCTTGGCTAGACGGTCATTATAGGCCAGTTTGTATACACTGCCACGGCCACGCTCGTTTCATGACCTGAGTGGGCGACATTCGGATGTGCAGGACTAAGCGGAGCCGAGGGCTTTGGTCTGGTGTAGAAACACGTCCTTTCACGTGTTTCTTTCGTGACGTGTTGTGTTACACATATACTACGCACTTTACATATACGCTTTGGCATTACAGAGTGGTCTGCTGCTCAAAGGAAGACTAATGTGCGGCTCCTACTTTAGCTATATATGTAGGGTGCCCCAGTGAACGTTAGCCAAACTGATAAATGAAACAATATACGTATGTATATTTAGAAAATACGATGCAATGTACGATTTTAAAACCTACGGTGTTCACTTGTCAGAACGCTGATGACAGAGCACCGTTTTTTAAATCTTTCTTTTTTAATAATTTGTTATTATTATTTTCTTTGAACAGCTTGACTAAGCTTAGCTGGGAGTACGTACGGTACGTTACAGTCGTCGCTGAAATACATTTCGCGCGGTGCGTATACCTTGAAGAGCACGACAGCGATCAGGATCGCGCAGGCGACCAGCGTGACGGCAACGAGGGGCACGATGTCGTTGTCCCGCTGGGTCTCGCCTTTGTCGTCGTCGTCGGCCGGCATCGGCCCGGCTGCACTCGTCGAGACAGTGCCAGCCATCAGCGCTGCCGACGACTGCTGCGCCGGCGCTTCTGCGGGGGCATTGGGCGGTTCCTGCACCCCGCCACACGTAGGACGATAGCAGTAAAGACCCGCACATCACTGCTCCAGTCAACCGCTACGAACACGTGTGCGCAAATACCATCCGATCCATCGTGTCGGCAACCGCATCTAAGAAGTTTCCTTCTGGTTCCAACAGCTAGAGCAACCATGTTTCCGATGCGTGCTCCGACGAATCGAAGACGTAAACGTGAGTGGCGTGGTTGGTGGCGCCACGCGGCGGCGCAGAGCTATACCAGGGAGGACGTAAATGTATGATTGCAGCGATCAACCATACTAGCACTATAGCTGCTGGTGTAATGTGTCGCCAGCCGTAAGAATTCATATGCAGTGTTGTTTTCCTCTTTTCTTCGACACGAACACCGTCGTAACACGAAAACGTGTCTTGCGCGCTGGTTGGACGAAACGTCGCAAAATGTCGTTACCAACGTTGTTGCTGAGGCATGTGCATGCTGCCGCAAAAAATTAGGAGGCCACAAAGCAAATCCTAATAGGATGCGAAGGGATTCACCCAGTGAGACTCGTAGGTAACGTGCACTTTCCTGAGGCGCTCGGATTTAAAATGGACGGAAGCATCAACCGGTCAACAGTCGAGATAAACAAGAGACGTTTAGAGTATTGCTGGAAAAAAAAATAAGAGATTGATATGACCGGATCCTTTGCAGGCATAGGTAGCGGCAAAAAGAAGAGAAAAAAAAAGGTTGAGGAGATGTATAGAAAAAAAAAACTTGGGAGACGCTTAAGCTTCGCTTTTAAGAGTAGATCGAACGCGATAGCATTCAAGGGTCCCTGACTGCTTCTCACGCTTCCCGGCAACTGCAGCTTATGCAACTGTAATCTTTATCGGGAAACGCTTGCGGCGCACGCTATACGCACTATGGCGAGCTTTCTGGTTCTTTTTCTTTCTTTCCCGCGCAAAGCCGTCGCCGCGGATGCGCGGAGGCAAACGCCACCTGGTGGTGCTGCAAGAAACCGAGCGGCGACGCGCAGCTCAGTGATTGGTATAAACGCGGTACGCACCGTGCTATGATTGGCAGAAAATACTCGCTCACGGTCAACGCACGGTCAACGCCGGATTGTCTGCGTAATGGGGCCCCTTAAAGCGATTTAAAATGCTAGAATGAAAATTATGTATAACACAGCTGATTATATCTGAAGCGGGCTAAGCGACTATTTGTCACTGCCCCGTTTCAAAGGGGATGCCAATAAATCACCATCGTCTGCCGTCTACGTCACCAGTAACCAGGTGTTCCGTGAAGGTTAATGGTTTTACGGACAAGCTAAAACTCTCTATCGACTCCCGCGTCACGCATGCATGCACGCACCGAGGGGCTGAGCATGGCAGCGTTGAAAGGACTGAGCATGGCGCTGGCCGACGCTCCCGCCTTCCTGGCCGGAGAGCCTCCGCTGGGCGTCGACGCCAACCGCAGGTTGGGGGAAACCATCTGACGTGGCTGCTGCGAGGGCCGATCATCGGGGCCTGGAAGGGACGCCGATGCCGATTTCGAGGCGCTCGCGGACGCGTTGCTAGAGGCGTGCAAGCCTTGGGATGACTCGCTGGCCGGCGGCAGTGTGTTGGCGCCGGTTTCCGGCTCTGCTCCAGCGTGCCCAGCGGGAGAAGACCGGTGGCGGCGGTGGCTGCCTGCGTTGGCAAGGGGCGCGTTTGTCACTCATTTCATTCGAGCGCGGCCGTTCGCTCGAATCCCGAAGATCGCAGTATCTGAACAGAGGGTATATCCTCGCGAGACCCGAAGGCAGCTCAATGGCATAATCACTTTTCAAGTCGGTTCTGGCTGATACATTATGAGCGTTAAAGCTTTTTTTTTTATTTAACTACGCCTGTTAGTTGCTAAAAGCCGTGTGTGTGGCCAAAGTAACCATCTCCTCGTGTTTGTTTTAGTAAAGCTGCTTTTCAGTGCCTAAACGGCAGAGGTTAAGACGTGACATTGTGTGTGGGTGGTGTGGAGTTTCCATGTTGGATGCTGCACCCTGGATTTTCCCGTCGTGTCGCGGTATTCGGGACGGACTGGCGATTTTCGTTGGCTGTGGTGACACATGCAGTGGCCTAGATAAAATTATTGTCGATCTTTTCGGACATTGACGGCACGCACGGGACTAAGCCACTTCGATGCACTTCCGCAGGTATCTGATTACATGTTCGAGATTAATATTTTACGTAATAGTTTCAGAGTTAACTTTGAAAATGTTTCCATGCAATGCGCAATATAGTGTACGAGGGGTGTCATGGAGGACTTAAACAAAACATGCCAATGACGTCATGTGGTTCAGCGTAACAAATGTCAGTAAACGCCGGAAGACCGTACGCTTGCCTACGGGAGCTGGATGCGAATGCATCCGAGGTTCGCGGCCATGCGACCGCATGCTTACCTGAAATTTATGCACGAAAACTTCCTCCGACTTGCGGCTTTTTGATTAACTAATTTGCATTTCCGGGGCCTCCGAGATCGCACGGGCGCCGTTGCTATCTCGGATGCCATGGCTTATTCAGTGTTCCAGCGCTTCTAGTTGTTTTCGACAGACTCGCTCTCGCACTATCTGCTAGTCTCCTGGTTAGTTCAGTTTGTATATTTTTTTTTTAATGACTCGGAAAAGCGGTCGCTCCGGGTTCGGTCATCAGAACACCACGAGTTTCCCTGTATCTTGGTGGATAAAACTCGAAGGCTAACCCGTCCACATATCTGTTAATCCTACGGTCTTCATGGCTTTGGTTTCAGAAGCTGCATGATAAAATGCGGTCGTCAGCACCCTGATGTGTATGGACTTGACATTACAAAATCTGCCCTGGTTGAATCATAACGTTACGCATGTGCGCATGTAGGTAGAGCCTCCAGAATTGACGCCGACTTCTTCGCGCACCTGTGTCTTCACTGCATGGTTTGCAAATGGAAGTTAGGCCGCCTGCCCCGGACAACGTCGCGATTCTTGTCGCTAAGATTTGAATACATATGTACTATATAGGTGCTGTTGCGTGGACTTTACAAACGTACGTACAAGAGCCGCTTCGTGGCTGAGACGCTTATGAGTGGTCAAAAATGCGCGGACCTTATAGCTTGATGAGCGATGCGTCACCATTTTTTTTTGTCGCTTTAACATTTGTGTTGTTCAACGGACCATGACGTCAATGTATTTGTGTGCATGACTTGCAAAGTGTACCGCAGGCGCCCTGCGCGCAAGGTCGCTGCCGCACAGAAGCTCGGCCTGCGTGTTCTAATTGTGTGTCATCGAAAATGACATCAAATGGCCCTTCTCGAATTAAGTGTACCGGCGTTTACCTTCACTGCCAGGTCTTCGGCGAAGTTCGAGAAATGACTGGAGATAAGTTGCCAATCGATACGAAAGCCGACACGAGATACATTTGCTTCCTGGCGCCCTGTGGCCACTGTACAAGCCCCATAAGTTCGGCGTTACTGAACTCTCTATACGATTGAAGTTACACGAGTCTGATGTGTCACACTATAGGTGTCAGCGACGGTCGGTGACCTAGCCAGGACTTCACAATTTATGGAGTTGTTTTCAACCTATACTGTTGATTTCGGGCGGTATTTCCCTTTCTCACGCGGATTACTGATATTCCGGGTAGAGTTCCGACACGAATGCAACCCTCCTCCTCCTCCTCCCCGGCTACGTGCTGCACGTTAGATGTGTAACAAAGTGCGTCACCGCGCATCCGGTGAACAGCAGAAAAAAAAAAAAATTGCAACGCGGAAACACAGCTATGTACGATGTTTTAGTGTTTCATTTGCTATACGCAATATTTGCAATCCAGCTTTTTCTGATTGTAAGTCTTTCCTGATCTCACTATTTGGATATGTTGAACTTGCCGATACGTCTAACTTCTCGCCACCGCTATCTTTTGCCGCCCCGCACTCTGAAGGTCCGAGGGATGCGTATACCTTTGGACCGTTTGTTTCTCGGCAGCGTACTGCCGTCGTCCGCACTGTCCTTGCCGGTCTCCGGGGAAGCTTCCTGCCCACGGACGCTGCTTCTCCGGCTCCGCCGCTTCTGCGTCAGTGGAAAGAGCGATATCTGAATTTCTCTGTCTCTCTCTCAAATTCTTTAGTATATACAGTTCGGTTAGTGTGGCAAAAGGCGCACTACCAGCGCTATACCGCAGTTTTCGCTATACTATTGTTCTGTAACATAACGGGCGTGATGTCTGCATGCGCTAGTCACCTATATATACTGTACTTTTCTGTACTTCCAAGCTGAACGTATTGACCCTTTTCGCGGCGATCTCGTGGGCGCTGCCATGTTTGATTTGTGGTGACGCGTCCATTGCTTGCCTCAACTGCCTCCGTTGCCTCCTTGTTTACAATGGAAGTGTATGACGCCGGCGCGGCTTAGAAAACCTCTGTTTTTCGGAGATATCGTAGACGGTGACTAGATGGACGACACGAATCTTTGATCACAGCTTCAGAGAACATACAAAAGCACTTTCGGAACTGATTAAGCTATGTCCAAACGGCGCAAGCAGCGTATATGGTGCTTGTTCTAAAAGCGGGACTAAATGTGTATTCCAAGTTATCCAAGCTTTCCGATTATGAATTCAGTCAGGATTAGTGTGTTTTGCTCTTTGTTCTTTATTCGGCAAATGTTTTGATGCAGTGGCTTGCCAGTTTCTGACTCAGTGAAGTTCCTCGGTGCGGCCACTATCTGATTATTTTCTGCCTAATCGCTCGCGGGTGTGCTCAGTTCTGATAAATTTGTTCTTGCTGCGCACAAGGCTTGCAACGTAGCTGTTTTGTACATTGTAATACCTTGTAGCAAATATATATTACAGCTAGTAAGTCGCTTACTTTTGTGGACCGTCACGAAATATTCAGCTTCGACCACTCGTGCGCCATCGGTGTAGTCCGTCATTTATTGTGCGTATACAGTGCGCATGTATTCAAGTGTGCGCCCATTCACTTATTCTTGATTCGTCGGCGATAGAGTGGCCGTAAGCTTTCCTGCCATTTGGGACAGATGTGTATAGATAACGTGTGCGAAACTTACTGTGACAGGAAGCGGCGCTACTCCCTTTGTCATTGTTTAACAAGTGGTACTCACTCTTGCCGACGTTCTGGGGATGAAGCCCTTTCTTTGAAGGTTAGCGATACAAGGCTGGCGGATGAGCAAATTTCTGTATCCTCGAGGAAAGCCGTACATCACGAAGTGCCGGTAACACGTTCGGACAGTTGCAGCAGCGGTCCGCGAAGTTGGCCACACAGATTCATTCTATTCCTTAACATGACAGTCACTATTTTTGCAGCCAACTATTGCACACGTCTTCAATCCACATGATTAAATCTAGCATGATTGGAGCACAGTGTGTTAGCGAAAACTCAGTTGCATTTCCGACAGCTGATCGCACAGAAGCAAGGTAGAAGCGGTAATGGTTTCGTATTCGTGCGCGGTCGCTGAGGAGACGTATGGCGCGCCGCCGTGGCGCCATCTCGTTTCTCTAAAACAAACTGCTCCGCGAAAAGGGTCAATAGGGTTAAACCGCTTCTCGCCTCCCATTAAGTGTTGCGCTTTAGATAGTGGTTCATAATCTTTTTCCCAAACGCTGATAATTTCTGGTTCACTGGACGACTTGGCTTGTAGCTATGGCCAGAGGCGGTTGTGGCTCTGCCGAATTTGTTTCGGCGATCTTATACGCTTGCTCTTCATTTGTCGTTCCATTTTTCTATCCATGCATTTCGGCGCCGGACCTGCGTGCTGCAGTCAAACGCCTTTATAACGAAGTGCTTGGGGGGTCCGAAATCATTCGCTATACAGGTCACTTTGCTGTAAAAGTCGCGCAGCGCACAGCTCTCTGTAGAACCGGGACTGAATTATTACTTCGTTCTACTGGTCATTTCGTTGTAGAGGCGTTTCGCTGTATTTTTCAAGCAGGAAGTGTTGGCTGAAGACAGCTGTTTGACGGCCATCTCTAACCCGCTCTTGTGGCGTTCTGGCTTTGTTGTTGCGCTGCTAAGCCCGAGGTTGCGGGATCGAATCCCGGCCGCGGCGGCCGCATTTCGATGGGGGCGAAATGCAAAAACACCCGTGTACCCGTGTACATCGTTAAAGAATCCCAGGTGGCCAAATTTAACCTGGAGTCTCCCACTACGGCGTGCCTCATAATCATATCGGGTTTTGGCACGTAATACACCGGAATATATATATATATATATATATATATATATATATATATATATATATATATTGACGGCCACCTCTAAAGCATGCTTCAGTGGCGTCCGCATAGCCCATGCATGGACTACGGCTGCGTACTGAACGAGACGTTTTAGCAGTGACTTCCGATAGGGCGCCCTGCGCCATTTTGCCCCGTGCAGACGTCGTGATGTCTCGATCCCCGAGCAATACGGCCCAACACGATGTCGCGCTTACGTGCTTCTTGGGCGTCTCGTCGTCTCGCTTGTCGCGCGGCGTGGCAGCGCCCTTGTCCGCCGCATCTTCCATTGCGTTGGTCGCGTTGTTCCGAGTGGCCTGCGCCTGTTCGGTGCTAGCGCGATCGACCTGTCACGTGCGAAGCAGGTTCGTGCGCATCCGCTGTGCGGCCGGTGGTTCACGTTCTTGTTTCCAAGCGGCGGCACTTACCCCTTCTACGCGGTGTCATGCCAAGAAGCAGACAGAAGAAGAAAACGCGGCGAAAGAAATTCCCTATAAAATTACGGATCAGTTTTATTTCTCAGCCTGCAGCATTTTTTCAATACTCCTGCCCTCGATTTCACACTCCTCAGGTCGTCTTCGTGCAGGCACTAGTTGGTCCCTTGGATGTACGATTATGTGAGATCCCTCCTATTTGCAGTGAGAGAGAGAATCTCCAAAATAATTTTCGACGATATATATATTCAAACAACGCAAAACTCCTCTCTTACAATATATTAAATGGGCTATTAGAAAATCACTTATTGGAGTCAAAAATAAAAGCCGTCATAGCGACAGATGCATTGCAATCAGAAGAAAAATCTGGAATTTGAATTTTCTCCCCCGCTTTTGACTGGTCGTTCTTTCTAAGACTTCCAAACTACATACCAGTATTTCTAGCTGAGTTTTTGACGGTTACATTGGCTCTACCAAAAGTGCACTCATCAATCTCGGAAGTTGTAATAGTAACGGATTCTTTGTCATTATGTTCAGCTCTGACTGCAAATAGTGGCTCACTAAATTTCACGTACATTCCAATGTCTTATACGTTCTAACTTAATACTAATTAGATTGGTATGGGTACCTGGTCACAAACGATTAGTTATCAATGAATTAGCCAACAGCTTGGCGAGAGCTGCTCTTAGTGGTCCAATCCTTCCGATTCTTCCGGTATCAGCTTTCATAACCGCTGCTAGGTTCAGGAGACGGGCAGTCATGCAAGACTCCTGGAACCTGCCATTAACAAATTTAACTGATTATCGACACCTCCTATTTCCTTGGAACAGACAATTCTGCCGTAATCGAAAACTCGATGTCCTCTTTACCAAATTCAGATGTCGAATTCCAACATTAAACTATTATCTGCATCGAACTGGTCTGGCGCCCTCCTCCATGTGCTCATACTGTGGTGAAGACGAAACAATAGAACACGTCTTCCTGTCATGCCGCCGTTTTTCCTCATTAAGAAAACACGCTTTAGAAAAAAAAATCATATTGCTGGTTTGAATATTACAATACCCGATATTCTATCTTTTGGTGCCTCTTCGCTGGGACATTGTCATAGAGATTTTGGTGCAGCTGTTGTGGGGTATATAATTGAATCAGGACGATTTCCTTGCTAAATTGTTAAATTTTATCTGACTTCATTCCTTTAGCCATTCAAAATTTCTCAAAAGTGATCCTTTTTTTTTTTTTTAGACTCCGATAATCTTTTCGTAAATCCCCCATAGTGGGTATGAGCCACTCTCGAAGGCAAGCAAGCAAGTAAGAAATGAACGTTACTGTGGGGCCACTCAATGAAATACCGGGTGTTTCAGCGAACACTTTCAAAACATTTTGAAGGTTGCTTGTGGCAGATAGCACAATTCTAGTTCGTGAACTGGTCTACTCGAAGAGGCGGCACATTACCTGCACAAAAAGTTGAAATGCATAATCGACTAATTATCAGAAATTCACTTATGGAGTTTTTTTTTTCTTTTTTTTAACTTATTACCTTATGGGGCCCATATTGCATTTTACACATTCTAGCCATGGGAGTTCGCAAGGCGGATCTCCATGGAATGAATTCTCAGGATGACACCAGTTTCGAGATATTAATTCCTGAACTTTCTTAACAAAATGCCGTTTTATGCATTGAAGCACAAAATGAACTCGAACGCCAATGCATTTCTCCGCAGAACTTTTTTTTTTTTTTCTTGCGCGCGGCACCTGTGAACTTTAGACTATTGCTCGTCACTATACGTTTGCTTTGTTCTCTAGTATTTTTTAAACTCCGCTTCGAGAAATTGACAAGTTTCGCAGCCCTTTCGCAGCTCAGTCTGCATCCAAGTGCCGCGTTCAGACGAACGTCTCGACCGGCACTTTGGCCCAGTGGCCGATACCAGTCGTGGCCGAAGGTTAGGACTTTCAGACGCAATCACCGCGGAAAATGCGTGCATTCGCACCGCTTCGTTTGCATGAAAGGCAAATCTCCAGGCGCACGTCCGATTCGCGGCAATGAATACGGCGAAGCGCTCATGTCTTCCTACATTGCGGCCGAACGATCAAGTATGGTGTAATCACGACAGTATAGGGAAAACTCCCTCCCCTCTCTGTATTCATGTGCAGAAATTCGCTCGCGGAAGCTTGTGCCACCCTGTCAAAAAGTGCAATATGACACACATACCGCATATCTAATAACCTTGCATGAACACGTTTCTTTGACATATGGCATATACCATCATATGATATTACTGGATATGTGTTGTATGCGAAATAGGAGATTTCTTGATAGGTGAGCGAAGAAACCTTAAACTAGAGGAATTCTGTATAACTCTGTCTTCCTCCATAGCACCGTCTATCGCTGGAGCGACATTTTCTTGCTGTTTTGGCTTCCGCGATCGGCGCCCGAAGGTCGCGGAGAGAGACGGAAGCCCTGCGTTGGCAGCCTTGCCCTGTGAGTGGCGAAGGGTTGAATGCATCGCTGCTGATATGTTGTGGCCTGAACCGCGGGGCTTCTTCGTACCCCCTTAGCCCGGGGCTTCAGAGTTGACCTTTCCCCGTTCGACCTTCGGGCATGCGCTGTCGCAGCGCGCAACGTCTGGGAACCAACCACGTGGTTCCAAAGTCTTAACACACGCGTCTCCGGATTCGCTGACACTTGCTGCGGGCGGCGCCTGTCGACTTCGTTGATTGGACTTTCCGTTAACCGTAACCAACCCGCGAAAAATTCGAGCGAACTTGCGGTAAGAGGGGCGTTGCTAAAGTGGGTTGTAAAGGGTGGACGGTCGGGAGAGACGGGACCGCCTCGGGATTCCGCTCTATCGGCGCGTGGTTTCCTTCTGAAATTGGGTGTCTCGATCCGTTTATGAATTTCCAGAAACAGTTCGCGGTCGTTCCCTTTTAGCGTGTCCATCTATAGGACTCGTTTCGTATTAGTGCGCGCGCTCTCTGTGCTGTTGAAGCCCCGAATGGTTTCGGAAAGGAACGTGGCTCCGGGCGGTCCGGGAGGATCGAAATAAACGTCGGAGCGCTTTAAACGCGGAAATACATATGAGCTGCGGCGATCATTTAATTTCCTCTTGGAGCGTGCTCTCTCTCTCTCTCACACAGCTCTTTTTTATTTCTTTTTTATTTTACGGAAGTAAACACGAGGCCATAAAACTGTTATTCTGACGAGTTAGATGGTCCGGCGAACGACACGAAACGTATTATGGAGTGCGCCTAAGTTAGAATCACCCGCTGACTTTAACTCTGAAGCACGTGTAAAAAGGGTCATTAGTGCGCGGCCTTCGCGTCGGCACGGGAAGTTTGGATGTGATGTTATACCCCTTCGCGTTAAACGGAAAGCGGTGACCTTCTGGGGAGTGCAACAGACGAAACGTGATGAAGAGTAAAGAAGACTGGTGTTTTACTAACATTTATGAAATGTATTTGAAGAACACGTCATAGAAGACGGCTCTTGTCCGTGTCCCGTCGATTTCTACGGGCCATTATACTAGTTGCACGCGTCAACGCAGTTCCAAGTTCGGCTTCCGCGTGCCCGATGAGTGGCTTTACCGCATAGCGTTGGAACAAAATGGCGGAAGTACGCGCGCTTCTGCTACAGTACTTCTGCTCCCTTTGGGAACATATACAGGGACACTTGGCCATTAAATTATATGGCGCCACCATGCGGGCTTGAAATTCCGCGCCCATAATGTGCGTCACAGGGATATATGCGTCCTAGACGGACCTGCCTCGAGCTATCGACGGCTGCGCCACGCTTTGTCAGACACGCTGCTGACATCATTTTGTCACCCGGATTGTGGCTGAGAGGAACGCAGCTGTCAAATCCGCCGCACGGCGCAGACAATGCGCTGTTTTGCCGAACGCACGGCGCGGCGCAGCGCCGGCCACGCCTTGAGTGCGTGCCTGGTGCGCTCAACGGTGTCGAAAACAAGCCTCAGCGGAAAGCGCCCCGTGCGCTCCGATGCGCGGCGGTGCGAAACAAACCTGGAACTTTTTCGGAGTGGTTACCGTGGTGGCTAAAGTGCAGCGTGAGAAAAGAAGGAAACAAATGCGGTGGGCGGGAGGTTGAGGGGAGAGTGGGAGGGTGCACTGCTTAGACAAAGAAGATGGGCACTTTGCCGCCGTGGTCGATTTTGCCGTCTTTCAATCTTTCTTGGTCTGATTGGCTCTGCAAACTGTTACATACTCCTTGGTTAGACTAGATGAGGGAAATTGACAACATGGCGGAATTCTGCACACGAGGACAAGACGTCTGATGCATTTGTTATCCAAAACCTATCGGCCATCCGTGTCGTGCTCGAACCGCGCATCATTGTCCTCTGCTTCCTTGAATACTTGCACCCCTACTTAACCTGTAGTAAGAGGGCGCTACATGAATAGCGGCCGGTGCTATGGTGGAAACAATTCAAACTGCAGTGTCGTCCGATTCGCCATTTTGCCTGCTTTTGTTGGCTCAGCTAGATGAGGGAATTCGACAGCATATGGTGGAATTTGACATAGTTCAGAATACCATCGATGTCTAGAATGGCATTGGCAATGTCATTGACATCTTGCCTGCTCTGACTGGCTCAAAGTGTGGTTATTATTTCTTTTGTTAGCTCAAAACGAAAATTTGTCAGCAGTCAACGGTGTCCAGAATGAACACACTGTGTGTTCCACATGTCTTACAGCTCATAGAGTTTCATAGTATTACTAAAAGTTAATTAAATTCTGAAGCTTTATGTGCCAGAACCACAATATGATTACGAGTCACACTGTCCTGGGGGACTCCAAATTAATTTGGACAACCTAGGGTTCCTTAACGTGTGCCTAAATCTAAGTTGTGCTCTTGCATTTCGTGACTTCGAGCCCTAACATTGGTCTTGGTCATAACATTACTCAGGCCAGAAAAGCTTTTAGAAAAGTTTTGCTGGCCTAGCTGCACAGGCATCCTGTGTGTGACACCAAATGGGAAAGCAGAAAAGTGCATCCTCTTTTTGGTTTCCCAGCTGTAAAATACAGGGCGGTTATTTGGGGTGTAAAATGACTCGTTTGGATAAGTTCAGTAAGAACTTTTCTTGACACAGCATAACCTTTGCCTCAGAGGGTCAGAGGATGTTCATTGTCTTGTTATTGCAAGTGCATTTGATTAGCACCTGGATGCTGTTGGCATGATTTTCCACAGTGGTCAGGGAATTCTGTCTCAGCAGCCATTGGCAGAAAACAACTTTTTTTCTTTCTTGTTCAGCCTATCCAGCGAAACATAAGTGAACTTTGTTAATCAAGGCCGTTATGATTTAAGGATTCCTTTCACTTGATTCCATTCATTTCATATCTTCCATCATTCACGACTAGCCAATTCTGCTGATAATGCAGGCAGAGTGCCACTTGAACCACTGACAAAGTGTGAGGAGGAATAGCATTGAAATAAAATTGTTACATTATCCTAGTCTAGCAATTGCAGTGATTTCACAGGTAAAAGGCAGAGGTGGCAATGGCAAAGTATGGGCCCTATGAGGCCAGAATGTAGACTGAGGGAGAAAGAGTGATATTGGTGTCGTGCGTCTGATGAGATTGACTTACAAAGACTGGCTGCAAGACGTCATATTTCCCCTCTCCCCTTACACCCCTTGTTTTTCTTTGTTGTGCAAAGCTATTTTTGCAACTATTGATTTGGTGAAGAATGTCCACTCTAAACGTCGACAAAAACTCATTGAGGGCACCATTATAACGCAATGATATTTGGAATGGGTGTTGGGCATGTCAAGGATTATGGGTGGGAAAAGTTAAAAATGTGTGGAATAATTAATTTGGCTTATTGCGAGAAATTGTCAGTTTTGTTGACTGCACTGTGGTTCTTAACAGTGCGTTGTTTCATAGCTATTGGACATATCAAAATGAAACTTGGTAAAAATGAAGTGTAAATAAAAATAAAGTGTGTCCTCGTAGTAACATGCTGCGAAAATTCCAAATGTTTCAAGTTCCTTGGGGACACCATAGAAAATTTATAGACTGGCACCATAACTTTTAAATCTCCCTTGAACAGTGAATGAAGTTTTAGATTTGTTTAAATGGCTCAACATTCCTGCTTGAGACTTTGCACACTTATACAGGAGGCCCCCTATGCTTAGAATCAATCATTGAACACATCTCACTAAGCAGAAGTTTTAGTATATTGAGAGAGTTAATTGTAAGCAGTCACTTGTTAAATGGGGCCAGCACAACAGCTGTGGCTCATCGCAGCTCATGTAGGCGGCGATAAGGTGTGTAAAAGCTTCGAAAGAATTCCACAAGAGCCAGAGATGCCACTTGCAATAGCAGTAAATACACTAGCATTAGAAAATTCTAACAAAGCAGTGTTTCCGTTGTGTGAAAAGACACCCTTGGAATTGCATGGGAATTAAACTTTTAGGCAATAGTACCTGCTTTACCAACAGTTCATGGCTCTCCGAGTCCACATGTTGTGTATAAATGCCTTACAGATTTCCCTGCCGCCTCATCTAATTGCCTTCTCTCACCTACATGTACCTTCTTTTTTGTCATTGCAGGTAGCCATAAAGATTATAGACAAGACACACCTAGACGAGGAGAACCTAAAGAAGATATTCAGAGAAGTTCAGATCATGAAACTTTTACATCATCCCCATATCATTAGGCTATATCAGGTAAGGCAGACACTACTGGTCGTGGTCATCATGCCTAAAATGTATTGTATCTTTATGTGGTAGCCTTGTTTTTGTTTCTATGCTCTTTTTCACACATAGCAGGCAATGCTACATAGGCTAGAGGAGAGGCTCCTCCCACTACTCGCATTCGTGACCCAAAAATAGTCCATCACATGTGAGTTACATGTACAGGTATATGTCGTGCAATTCAATTTGACATTAAGTCTTATACTTACATATTGCTAAATATGACGTAATTATTACGTGGAATTCGTCGCAGATCTGAATCTGTTTACCACCGAAGAAATTGAGTGACGCGTTTCTACAACCATCGGCCACAGCGCACCACTTGCGCTTGTAACTAAATCATAGTATGTCGCATGCTGGAAGCACAAAGATGCATTAATGCATGACTTGACATAATCTATTGTCCAGATGTTGTAGTTGTAACATGTGACATATTTATTCAGTAGAAAGCGCCACAGATCAGAAACAACTGGCAAAGTGAGACTTTTATGAATGTACTTTTATACGTTCATAACTGGCCAAATGACTTTTATAGCTTCCGAAGCATTGCCTGCTAAGTATGAAACGGAGTGTACTAGCATAGAACAAACAATTTCACTGGAACTCTGGATGTATCAAAGAATGAAGCATTGTGTTTGTAAATGTAAATGAGAATTCACCTCCTTTGTGCAATACCTTGCCACAATTTTTACATGTGCTTCTCAAAATAGATTGTGAGATTGCTTGTGAAAACGTGCCATGCTAAAAGGAACATATTGCACTGCCGCTCACAAGTCAAGGACTTTGTAAAGTCACTAATAAGCCTTTTGTAGTGCTGAAAATAATTATACTTATGCTGGTATTTTCACTGTAGGCCTTGCTGCAGTTTGTGTTAAATTACCTAAACCTGTCCATACCCTATATATTTTGCAGGTAATGGAAACGGAGAAAATGATCTATTTAGTCACAGAATATGCAGACAAAGGTGAAATATTTGGTAAGTGGCAGATATCACCTGCATTCTGCGTGTGTTTTTCTTTGTGTGTCTTTTAAGCTCAGTAGACTCCCTTTAAGATAATCTTGAAGGGATAGTGAAAATTGTTTGTCTTATCAGAAGTATATCTTTACAGAATTGAACCACAGAGCTCAGAACCTGCTATTCCTGGTGCATCCAAATATACACAACACAAAATGGTTTCTTCGGCAGTATGGTTTCCTTGGTTTAGCTAAGCAAATTTCTGGAAACATGTTTTACAGTTGTAAAGAATTGAAGGAAGGGTACGGGTCTATATACCATCAGCATAGCAAATATTTCATGCTCGCACATAGTTAATTTGCAGGCACCCAACTCCTGCAGCATACACCTTAGTTACAAAAGTCTCAATTTATAAATTTTTTATGGTAGACCAGCTCACTAAAAATAATGTCATAGTAGCATTGTGCAGGAACTGCCTCAATTTGTGTGTTAAGATTGAGCTTAATGTTGACATCTTTGTGACAGACTACTTGGTGGCCACTGGTCCAATGCCAGAGGACATGGCCCGGCGGAAGTTCAAACAAATAGTGAGTGCTGTCCATTACTGCCACAAGAGGCATGTGGTACACAGAGACCTGAAAGCTGAGAACCTTCTGCTTGACAGTGAGATGAACATCAAGATAGCAGGTGAGTACAGCAAGTTTGGGCAGCCTCTTGCATTGTATTGCAAATAATTATTACGTTCTTGCAAGCATGCATTGTGAGCATTGCATGCTCACCGTCATGTGTGGCAGTGAAGGCATGATATGTTTTGGCACCTGAGAGCTTAATATACAGCTGATGTCAGAAGTTGATGGGGGCATGGTCTTTTCTAGAAAGCTGAATTGCCAAGCAGCTTCTGCTTGCAACCAGTAACCTGAATTCCAGAGTGTGCACACATGCTGCAAAAATATTCATATTTTTTTCGCAGATCCCCCTCCATAAACTTCTAGCAACCATATTAATGTTACTAATTAACTCTAAATAAGCAAGTGTGTGCTTTCTGTGTCGGGAAATGTTTTTTAATATTCGCAGTTCGGGAAATGAGCTCTTGCTCAGTATCTCATAAAACTTCATAGTTATCTGGATAAGTAAGTGTGCATACCTTTCGTGTCACAGACACGATTTCCACCATGAGAGAGGTAGCTGGGCCTTATCTTTGCACTTATATTCATTGTCAATAACAGCTTCTTGTAGTTTTTCAGGTATTGAGAGTGTCACCCATTTTTCCTGAATCACCATTTCTCTTTGATCACATTATTCAATATATAACAACCAGCATTGAATTCCTTTGTTGCTCACACTGTGGAGTTTCAGTTTCGGTGGCACAGTTTCGGTGTCCTTGAATGTGTCGTCTTCAACCCTGGTGCCTTCATTTCACAGTTTTATGGTTTACTTCTCGGCTTCTTTAAGTGAGCTTGAGAGACCTTTTCTTATTTTCATGTCTACAGCGGTGTATGTATTGCAAGAGAAACAGAAGCACCGCTACAACCTCAGTCACCGTGATGTCCATTTTACACCCGGCACCCTCGTGTTGCTTTGGTCACCATCTCGTAAAGTAGACCTTTGTTGAAAAATACTCTCCTGTTACACAGGCCCTTATCGCGTGCTCCGTCAAGTGACCGATGTCACCTGTGAGATCATTCTAGCCAAGGTCACTACGTCCTCTGCTGTGTGACAACCAGTGACATTGTCCAAGTCGCGAGGCTCAAGCCCTAGACCTCTCCACGTGCCTTAGATACTTAGCAGCACCGGGACAGCGCTTTTGCCGCCGGCGGTAGTATTACGATACTATCGACAGATGCTGAAGAGACAAGCCTCCACGAGAAAGATGATGACATGTCTGGGCTCTTGGCACGAGCGAGTGTTTGTCTTGCGGTCTGGCTACAGTGTAAATACAGTGTAAACGGTCTCTGTTGTCTGTGTCTTTTCACACATAACAATATGTTAGTAATTTGTTTACATTCTTTGCTCATTTCAGACTTTGGCTTCAGCAATCACTTTGAACCCGGTAAGAAGCTGTCAACATGGTGTGGCAGTCCCCCCTATGCAGCCCCTGAGCTTTTTGAGGGAAAACAATATGATGGGCCCAAGGCGGACATTTGGGTGAGTCTCATTGAAAGGATTGATCTTGAATGAATATCAAATATATGTAGCAACCTTTGGATCTGTTTTTTGTCAAAACTGAATACGTTTCTTAACTATACAAGGTATGCTCTGCAACTTGCTTTGTTTCCATTTGATCATTTCTAGTTTTCTTGCTTTTGCTCTTTTTGCCAATAATCATTGTCAAACTTATTATGTGGGTCAGGGACACATAAGTCAGAATGCTAGTCTCTATCTAGTATTCTGTGGGGCATTCTGCCATTACCTCCCCCTCCCCTCTCTCCCCAGCGTAGGGTAGCAAACCGGACCTTCCCATCTGGTTAACCTCCCTGCCTTTCCCCTTTCTTCTGTCTCTCTCTCTCTCTTCCATTACTGTGTTCTGCAACATAATGTGCAAGGCGAGTCCAGCTAACATATCTCCTGGCTCTTTTCTAATAGCAATACTGAGAGGACATAGATTTGGTTATATAGTCAAACACCACTATAGTGAAGTGAGAACTCGGAATGTCCCTTGTGTTTATACAGGTCACATCACTTTATTGCATCCCTTAGAGCAATGAATAAGGCAAAATAGGTATGTTAAAAGTAATTAATCTTTATCCTTATACTGATGACATGTTTTTTTTTTTTTAATCAGTGATTATTTTCTACATGTGCCACTTTACAGAATAGTTGAATACCGCTGATGCGATATTGTCAAGGGTGACAGTATGTTTTGTTGGAAGTGCCTGCAATGATGCTAGTAACAGCTCCAGGGAGTTGAATGCAGCTTTATACTTCAAGGCAATAGTGCAGAGGCATCCTTTGCCTGGTCCTGTTATTCAGGCACCGAGTGGACATACATGTTGCCATTGCAAACTTACAACAAAGAGGCTGCACTGGCGTTTGAGCGTAACTTCATTACAAAAGACTAAAGTGCGACCAGGGTTGCATAGATTATTTTATTTAACAAGTGAAGTCATCGTAAAATTCTTCGTTACTATGGCACTGACTGTGCACTTATAAGATGGAAAGCTGCAAAAGGATGGACAGTTTGGCGAGTTGGTACGGTAACATATTCTTGGTTTAAGCGTGAAAGAACACGGACGGTGGCAGAAGAAGACAGGACAAGCGTTAACTCACAACTAAATCTTTATCGGAAAGAGTAACATATATGAGTGATTACAAAAACCGTAGCATAGAAACATCACATGGTCTAAAGGATAACAGTTATCAGATAAAATAAATTAGAAAAATGGTGAAGCCGCAAAAATTCAAACAAGAAAAAGCACTACTTCGCACTGACGCACGTGCTGAGCAAATATTGAAATTCACTGTCTAACAATGATATTGATGCCTGGCTAACACAGGTTTCTCCTAGTCTTTTTATGTGAAATGCCTCAATTATTTCGCGAGGCTAGATGAGAAGCATTGGGATGTTTTATCTGATAACTGTTACCCTTTAGACCATGTGATGTTTGTACGCTACGGTTTTTGCAATCACTCATATATGTTGTTCTTTCCAATAAAGATTTAGTTGTGAGCGCTTGTACTGTCTTCTTTTGCCACCGTCCGTGTTCTTTCACGCTTAAACCAAGAATATGGAAACCTGGCCATGTCCCCTTTGGTATACTGGTCGTTTCATAGTAAAAGTGTTCATTATATTTGCGTTCGACTGTAGTATTGCATGTCAAAGTTCTGCGAGTACGCTGTTGTTTCCATCACTTCTTGTTCAATGCCTCAACTACAATTTTACCTTCCTTCTCTGCCTTGCCCGCAGAGTATGGGAGTAGTCCTGTATGTTCTTGTGTGTGGTGCCCTTCCCTTCGATGGCAAAACATTGCAAAGTCTACGGACGAGCGTTCTCTCAGGAAAATTTAGGGTACCTTACTTCATGACAACAGGTAAGTGACACCTTGCACAGTGCATACATACCAATGTTTTTGCTTGCAGCAACCACATTCTTATGTACTACAGCTACCAACTGCAATTAAGTAGGAGAAATTAAAGGGGTTGAGACATCAAATTTGTGGCTTGCGCGTTCTTTGTTTCAAACGTTTCTTATTGCTCCATGAAGCATGATACACGCTCGAAGATTCATATATTCTTGATAACTAATTTAATATCACATTATTTATGTGAACCATTTTCGGTTTCGGTTTCAGTTTCTGGGCGCCGAATTGGACAGTGCAAAAGTGCAAAGCTACTGTCTAGGTAGCTTGGTCATGTGGGCCCACAACACTGTGACACACGCACTGCTGCATCGCCTGCTATCGCACACACGTTCTGTACCAGCACAAGCAAACAAAAATACGCCGACAGTTGTCATGGCTAGCTGCGGCAGCTCCGAATCTGACTCTACGTTTGCGTCCAATGCGGTTCACTGTACTCTATAGACTAGAGGCTCTTTAGGCTTGCCCGGTGCTGTGGGTCACCGCTCATTGTACGTCACTCTAATGTACTATGACGTTGGTGTTCATCGCGCTAGCGATAGGTCTCGATTGCAAGAACGAGCATTTAGGCACTCTTTAGAAGCGAATTAAAATATATTTTAAATGCTTGCTGTGTCCAACACTTCGTGTTGAGTGCCCTGCATACAGAGGAAGCCTACAGCAGGCTTTCTATAGCTTCAAAATTTGGTGTGTCAACCCCTTTAATGATTTTATATAGCACATGTGTGCCATGTAACTAACCTCCTCCCAAAATAATTATTCCTAGGCATCTTTATCAGTAATAAAACAAGTTCATTTACAGTGGTCTATCAGCTAAATACGACAATTCATGGCAAAGTCATGCCTGCAGGTCCTACTTGAATGGAAAACGTTAACTAATGCTAAATGAGTATGCTTCTAAGACAGCAAGTAGGGCATTCTTACTAAAAACAGAGATGTGGTATGCCATCAAATGGCATAGAAGTGAAAGGTGAAAGGTAATGTCATCTTCGAGTTCTTAAAGCAGCTCTCTGTGATCTAATGGGTTGTAGCCAAGATCAGCTAATTGTTAAGGTAATGCAGTAGAACATTGCTATAAACAAAGTCATATCCAATGCAAAAGTACCTTCCTTAAATGCAGTATATTGCAATTATTTATTATTATTTGATTTGTACACATATACACACAAGGGCACGAAGGTATACACACTGATTTCAGCTGGAAAAGATTTTGTGATTAAGGCCACAATAACATAAAACTATTCCACTCTTTTTATTCCAAATCCACTATTAGCCCCCTGTGATTGGTCAAAATGGCTCGGGCCCCACCCTTGCAGTGCTTGCAAGCATTGCAACGATAAGTCACCCATTGGTGGCTTACCATGCTGAGACATAGCACGCGAGCAGCATTGTATTGCAAGTGTGCTTTACGCTGTTGTTAATATGCAACTGTGTGATTTTGATCACATGAGACTGACATGCTGACTTGCTGGCTGTAGGACCAGCCAAGCCATTGGCCATAATGCTCATGTGCATCCAGAAGGTGCTGTCTCAAGTTGCTTAGTATTGGCATTCTTTGCTACAGGAAAACATACTCTGAGCCGCAAGTGAACAAACACCCACTTCACTGTAACCAATATTGTCTTGGACTTTGCATTTTTGGTTTCATTATAGCAGCAAAATACTTATTTAAATGAAGCATAGTCAACCAAATTTTAGATTTACCTAACTTTATCTGATTAGTCATTGTATCCATTTGTTATATCAAGCGTTGGCTATCGTAGATTATTTTAAAAATAATTACATTGCGTGTTTGATGATGTATGCATGACCGTTACCGCCTGGGTATGCGTGTGTGTATGATCTTGACGATGTGCACCTCTTGTTTGCAGAATGTGAGCAGCTGATCCGACAGATGTTGGTGGTAGACCCCGACAAGCGCTGGTCCATTCGGCAGGTGGTGCAGCATCGGTGGATGCGAATGGGCACACCGTACCCCGAATTTGATCGTCTCATGGAGATGCCAGCAGCCACGCCCACCGTCCACGAGAAGCTCGACCCCATAGTGTTGCAGCACTTGCTTCAGTTGCCAAATGTCACACAGGAGCAGATTGAACAGGTTTGTGATCATGGCTGGCACGGCGCTCATGCTTTTATCAGCACTGACAGCTTTCAGGTGGTAGGTTTTTCAGAAGGAGCTGTGTTCATGCATGTGTGTGCGAGTGTGTGTGTGTGCGTGCACGTGTGTGCGAGCGTTTGTGTATGTGCGTATGTGTGCGTGCCTGTAATATGTGTATTTGTGTGTGCATGTTGAGTTAAGTCCGTCTTCTATTTACACATGTGTCACCATACACTCCAGAGCAATCGGATTGCGCTCGCTTAAAGTCGAGATTGTAAAACACCATTTGTGTCATGCATGCAATATAATGTCTCTTATGCAATAGAATTGGCGAATGACATTCAAGAAATTTCGGATGTGGCCAAGCACATCTTACACAGAGTGATGGAGTGGTAACAGTGATAATTCTGTGAAAAGTAGTCACGTAGAAAATTGAAAACAACTTGTGTGTGCCTGTGTACATTTCACAACCTATGGTTAATGCTTAGGTTCATGGCTCAAATTTTTAGAAACAATTTTTAGATGCCTTTCGCCATGTTTTGTTTTTATAAATTGGTGATTAAAAGCAGAGAAGAACGAGGTTTCAGGTAGAGTGAGAAAAATATCTATTTAAGGCAGGGAGATTAACCAGGCTTAACCAGCCTGGTTTGCTACCCAGCTCTGTAGTAAGGTGAAAGGGGAGGAAAAGATTAAGAGGTGGAGAGAAAGTCAAATGTTGTATGTACACTGGAATCACCAACTTAATGAAGACTCTCACCACTGTGTCACAGATGCTTGCTCAGTCCAATTCCTTTAGGAATCACAGCAGCACATTTGTGGGCTTTCGCAGCTGTGATGTGTGAGACCATGGTTCCAAGATCTTGTCCAGTGAAAAAAGGTCTTCAATCTAACTGGTTTAGAGTGGTGTGCAGGACAAACCTTTCATTTTCAAAGTACGGGCCGTGGCACAGAAGGTGTTCTGCTATTCCTTCACCACCACATGGCATTGCATTCAGCGCTGTCGGCATTCCTATTAAGAATGAGTATGCATTGGTGAATGCAACATCCAGGTGGGAGTGACAGAGTAGTGTTTCTCCACTTTGGTGAAGGCCAAGTAACAGGTTGAAAGTCCCAAGAAAGTATAAGTGATCATAAATGAAAGTGAGTCTTTGGTTCATGTAAGCAATGAAAATTTGATTAAAGCTTGTTACAGCTGTTAATGCGATATATCTGTGCTATTAAACTACAAAAGTTACTGGTAGCATCAAGAACACTTGCCCAATTAAAGGGCTTTCATTATGAGCTGTACAGTTTAATGCTCTGAAAGCCTAAGTTGCGTTCTGCTCAAGAAGTGACGTGTAAATGGTCGCATGTAGAGCCTAGTTTTCACAAGGAACAGTGCAAATAAGAGAACGAAAGGTGGCAGCTGTGAAAGCATTGTATGCATAATGGATGAAGCGGAACAGAGAACACGAAGCATAAGTAGGTTGAGTGCATTTGTGGCACATGGGGGACTGTTAACAGCTGGTTCACTGCCACAGTGTGTGGGCCCAATGTGAGACCTGTGGTCTCCAAGCTTTTTCTTGGAGGTCACGGGTGCTGGCTGGGAGAAAATCCTTTACTTTGTGACCTAGATGTGCAACCTGAGGTCGTGCAGTATAATGCGCATGTGCATGTTTAATTAAAGCAGTATGTTTCCCAAGGCTAGGCTTCACAGTTGTGCCATAAGAAAATGCATAATTTTCACTGCTGTCGCACTCTCCAAACTACAGTAAAACCTGTAAATAAGTAATTCTGGTGTAAATATAGTCGCAATGAATCCCCCACCCTGTCGCCATTGTACCTAATGTATTGGCACACCGCTTAAGCCGTAGTCGCCTATCGCATGCCAAGTGATTAGTGCATAGTATTTACTTCATTTTTCAGTGCGTACAAGCATGGAATTGGCGAAATGTCATATGCGCAGACCATAGATAGTGAAATTGTGGCACGCGGACCTTTCCTGGACTGCAGTCGCCACCGATAGTGACGTCAAAATATGGTGTTTTCTGCTTCCGTAGCTTCTTGCACTTCTGTGTCGTTGTAATGGAGGATGGCCCTTCCGTATCTGACGTGGCTAGTGCGTTGACCATCATGAGGGCGTTTGCAGAGAAGTGGGGCCTGATGGAGAAACTGGCTCGAGGCCTTGTTGAGTTTGAGGATGCCGTTGTTGCTGCAAAGCCGCTACGGCGGCAAGTAGTAGTAGTACACAACTTTATTGAGGTCCTGAGAGGCTAGGCAGGGGGCCCTAGCACGACGCTATCATGAAAAGTGACGGCAGCGGGGAGGGAATGCTTCGTCTACCTCTCGTTTCAATGAGTCTCTCAAATTAGAGATTATGCAACCTGCATTACTAAACTTGCGGGAAGACAGCTTACGTGATGTGATGCCATCTTGGCACGCCCATTCTTTGCACACGCGGCAGATTATGTCTAAAGCAGGGTGTGCAGCTGCTTATGCACTCAGCCGCACTTACAGCCATGCACAGCCACGGCCGAGAAGCGCGTCAGAACTCAAGACGGCGCACCAACTTATCCCCCCCCCCCCCTTCCGCCTCGTCGCGTGTGCTTGATCGCTTTACTGTGAGCTGGCTCCCGTCCCTCTCTTTCCCTTTGCTCGCACGGGAAGGTGGCACTCGTGCAGTCACCATCTTTCTTGTCTCACCCTCGCACGCTTTCACTTGCACCTAAAGCACATGTGCGCGAGGCACGATAGGATCTTATCACACGTGGACTTTATATGGAACATGACGCTGCTCCACTTCGGCGGTCGCTCTTGAGAAGTGTGTTCACAAGCAGCCGCTTGTAATTGAATCATTTGACCATCTGCATCCAGAGAAGTTTCTATTTCTTGTCTCTGCATTCCTTTGTGGCGGCAGTGAAATTTCGTTATATTGGAATCACGTATGAACACGCTTCGTTATATTGAGGTTCCAAATACTACATGGTTACTACAGGTTATGTTACAGGTTACTACAGGTTATGAAAAGTTAAACACTTCTTTATATTGAGCATTTCGTTATATTGAAGTTCGTTATATCAAGGTTTAACTGTACATCGCTTAGTGCACACCTGATCCACGTTCCCCGCCAACTATGTATCTACAGCATTTTATTGTATAGCTCACAATGATAGAAACAAAGCATGTGCACAGATGAATGCATCAGTGGCAGGATCCAGACCTGCAGTGACAGAGGCATAAACTGTGGTAAGGGCTTGTTTCGGGAGACAGTTCTGTTTGTCTGAGAGACATGCGCAAGGGCACCCATCAGGGAAGGCCAGATCTTCCTGCAACACCCTTGCTCTCCACCCCTTGGTGCCTTTTTGACCACCTAATTTTCACCCCATACAACCAAGATTCCGCACATCCCTAGCAGCCACGCTGGAATACTTTGTCAAACATAAAAGCAGCCAGAAGTATTGCTTAGTTTTCAGCACTCTTAAATATACCAGAGCACACGACAGTCTTCCAGATTCACAGTCATCTGTCTGACCTGCAGGACACCAAGTGCTCTGAGGCAGACTAGCACACCTATTATGGGAAGGGTTGGATTGCTAATGGGGGGAGATGGCATTGCCCATTGCCTGCAATGTTGTGTAGTTGCATTCTACTTTATCAGAGATTGGTGTTGAGAAAAGCAAAACAAAATTGTTTGTGGAGCTTTGCTGTGCTCACGTAGTTGTGCAGCGTTGATTCTGTAAGGATCTGAGAACTTTCTCATGTAATTTTCTTTTGTAATTTACACATGCAGGCTGTTATTATTTATTTACTTTTTATGTATTTTATTGTGATTTTTTTATTTAACTCTCTCTCTTTGTGTGTGTGTGTGTGTGAGCGCGCGCACAAGTTACTTGTGCCAGAATATTGTATTTCAGGCTTGAGTTGTTGCTTTATGAAATTTCTCATTACCTTCATGCTGCTGTGTTGCTTGCCTTATTGCTGCAGTCTGTGCTGGAGAAGAGGTTCGACCACTACAGTGCGATCTACCACCTACTTTATGACAAGCTGCAGAACCAGCAGAAGCTCGCTCTCTTGCCTCAGAACCTCCCACTAACTGCGCAACCACAAAGGAAGTCCAGCATCACTACAGGCATTGGTAAGAAAGAGAGAGATTATTTGCAACAAGATGGTGATTTGGGCTAGTTGGTTGACGTTCATATTTGACTTAGATTGAAGCACACTGAGACACGGACACAGAAAGGAAGTAGACAGGACAGCGCTTGACTCTCAACAGATTTTTTATTGGACAGAAAAAAACCTTTATAAAGGTGTTACAGTATTTTCGCGCATGCGCAAACAAAGCAAGATTTTCGACACAAAGATGAAGTAACTCGTGAAATAGTCGAGGCGTACAATATTAGAAAAAGGGGTAGCGATTGCGTCAGTCAGACAACCATTAGGCTTGCATGACAAAGTATGCGTATCTGGACAGATGACAATTGTGCTAGTTTTCTAGGTTAAAGTCTTGGTGCTCCTGTCATGATAATAACAACCTGTGCCACATCTTGCTTTGTTTGCGCATGCACGAAAATACTGTAACACCTGTATAAATCTTTTTTCTGTACAACAAAAAATCAGTTGAGAGTGAAGTGCTGTCCTGTCTACTTCCTTTCTTTGTCTGTGTCTCAGTCCGCTTCAAACTAAGTCAAATATGAGAGATTATTTACTGAGAGGCACACACGTTGGCTTGAGCTAGCTCCTTCTATGCATTCTGCACTAGCAAACGGGATGGGGAGGAGACTCAGTGGTGAAAGATGGTGAGAAAGAAAATAAGGTCCTAACCACATACATGTACGCAATGCTGTGTCCTTTAGCTAAAGCCAAGGGTCTTGTATCAGCTAGCTCTGTGCCAAGCCTGCAAATTTCCTTATGTCATCATGCCAGACACCGTCTTCCTTTGTCACTTATCTGTTACTCTATCAGTTAGCTGCTCTCTGCATTACACGACCTGCCCAACTCTACTTTTTTCTAATCTCAACTACAATATCAGATGCCCGCATTTGCTAACTAATTCATACTTCTGAGTTTGTGGCTCTTATTGCTGTGCTTATAATTTTCTGTTCCATAACTTGTTGCATGATCCCTAGCTCCAAAGTAGGGTGAACAAAACTGCTACAGAACTGCGCATGGCACCATAGTTTCCTGGTAACTCTGAAAGTGCAGTGTCCCTAGCTGACCTTGGCTTGAAACATCAGGTGATAATGCACTCTTTAGCTAAGAGAGCTTTTCTTCCACAACTCTCACAAACAATTCTACATGAAATACACTGTTCAAAATGAAGTGTTTGCTAAGTCTTGTGCTACAACTCGCCTTAGCTCTCTTGGTATGTTTTAGCATGACTATGTTACGAAAGCATTGTCACTGCTAAATTTTATGCTGTTTTGCTACTTGTTTTGCCTTCTGACCTTGGGGCTACTTGTGGGTATTTGTAGTGGAAAAGAACCCGCAGCCAGTTGAGTCTGACACGGAGCCACAGCAGCAGCAGCCACAACCAAACCTGGTCCCGAGCCCTGTGCTGACCGTCAGCCCCATGCCGGAACTGCAGCCCATGTTGAGTGGCGATCAGTCACTAGAGAAGGTATGGGCACAAGCTGCGTCAGTTCTTAAGTTGCTTCGGTTTCTCCTTTTTTTTCTCTCTCTCTCTCTTATTAGAGTATCAACCCATTACAGTTACAGCCTGTCCGTATAATGCATTACGTGGGCATCCAAGATGTAAACAGCAGTGGCAGCACTGGTAGCATCATCTTGTTATGCTTCCTTTAACTGCAACACGTTAGAAACATCCTTGTGTTGCTCATTGCTCTCACAAAAGGAGAAAAAGAAAAGTCAAAATACCTTAGCAGAGGTAGCAGAGGTGGAGCAGAGATTCGAAGGTCTTAGATTCAAATCCTCCTCCAGTCCACTACATTTTCAGGCTTGGAGTGGCACCTGACACCGGCAAAAAAAAAAAAAAAAATAAGCCAAGAGCCAGTGGGGCAATACTAGTTGAGGTGCAACCAAATTAGGAAGGCCCACTAAGCTTCAACAAAAAGGCACCTCTCACCAGAACAGGAATTGGCCTCCCTAGTTAATGCAGTATTTGGCCACTACCTCACTCGTGACCCCTGTGATTAACCCATGGCCCGCAGTCCCCAGCGGCTGCGGAGCACCTGACCAAGGTGGCAGTCAAACCTGCGACATGGCAGAGGGTGCTAAGAATCTCTGTTCTGGACAGGCCGCCACTGGAATCTGAAACTGGCTACGTTCAACACGCGAATGCTCTCAAGGGAGGCTAGCTTAGCAGGGCTGTTAGAGGAATTATCAGGCATTGCCTGGGATATTATTGGCCTTAGTGGGGTTATAAGAACTGCTGAAGCTTATACAGTGCTGACTAATGGCCACGTCCTCTGCTACAGAGGTCTTTCTCAGGCTGGTGAGCAAGCAATCAGCAACTACGGCATCGATTCTAGGAACACTAGAGAAAAGATGTTCGAAGAATTTGCCAAAAGAAATAGGCTTCGAATAATGAATACCTTCTTCAAGAAGCGTAGCAACAGGAAGTGGACCTGGAAAAGCCCTAATGGAGAAACAAGAAATTAAATAGATTCATACTCTCTGCCGATCCCAGCATAGTGCAGGATGTAGAAGTGTTACGTAGGGTACAGTGCAGTGACCATAGGTTTGTGAGGTCTAGAATTTCTCTCAATTTTAAGAGAGAAAGAGTAAACAGGAAGAAACAGGCCAACCTAGATGCAGTAAGTATAAAAGCAAACTAATTCAGGCTGGTGCTCACAAACAAATATGCAGCTTTAGAACAGGAAGATGAAGATAAGATAGACGTAATGAAAGAAACAGTAACTAGGCTGATCTCAGAAGCAGCAATTGGAGTGGTAGGTAAGACACCAAGGCAACCAGTAAGTAAGCTGTCAGAAGTAACAGAGGACCTAATAAAGAAACCACAAAGCATGAAAGTTTCAAACTGAAGAGATCAGATAGAATTTGCTGAACTGTCAAAACTGATCAACAGTGAAGAAGAAAGTAAGGGATATTCGAAATTATAATGTGAAAACGATTGGAAAGCCATAAAATTCGGACGCAACATGAAATCAGTGAGAAGAAAACTTGGCGTAGGACAAGGCAAGATGTATGCACTGAAAGATAAGCAGGGTAATGTCATCAGCAATTTCGATGACATAGTAAAAGCAGCAGAAGAATTCTATACTGACCTGTACAGTACCCAGAGCAGCCAAGCTACTTTCATTCGAAGTATACATTGATGAACAGGATACAGAGGCTCCTTCTATATCTAGCGATGAAGTTAGAAAGCCTTGCCAGACATGACCCAGGGAAAAACTGCTGGAGAAGATGGAACAACAGTCGAATTAATAAAAGATGGAGGAGATATCATGCTTGAAAAGCTTGTGGCCTTTAATACGCAATGCCTCACAGACTTCAAGTGTACCAGAGAACTGGAAGAATGCCAACATTATACTAATCCATAAGAAGGGAGACGTTAAAGAATTGAAGAATTATAGGCCCATTAGGTTGCTTTCAGTACTGTATAAACTATTCACGAAGATAATTTCGAATAGAATCAGGGCAACACTTGAATTCAGTCAACCAGGAGAATAGGCTGCCTTCAGGAAGGGATATTCTACTATGGATCACATCCATGTCATCAATCAGGTAATTGAGAAATCTGTGGAGTACAATAAACCTCTCTATATGGCTTTCCTAGATTATGGAAAGGCATTTGATTCAGTAGAGATACCAGCAGTCATAGAGGCATTGCGTAATCAAGGAGTAAAGGAGGCATGCATGAATATCTTGGCAAATATCTACAAGGATTCCATAGATACCTTGGTTCTCCACAAGAAAAGTAGAAAGTTACTACAGTAGAACCCCGCTGTTACGTTTTTCACGGGACCGTAAAAAAAGAACGTAAGAGCCTGGAAACGCAAGAGCCAGGAAACAGGAAAAATTGAGAAATGGGAGTAGTGTTGAACTGCACACAATATTATTTTAATTCTTACGTGCGACAAAAAGTAGTTTCGCCCGACAGCCGAAGTATCGATTGCGATGAGCTATACAAAGTAAGAATAGTAGTTTTATAGTCTGTATAAACTTGTAAACATTCGGTTATTAACTAATTAACAAACATGGTGTCAGCGCCCACAGGCAAACATGAACACATCACATTCGATGAGCGCGGACACGCGCAGTTAAGCGCCGTTGCAGAAGCGAGCGAAGTGAACTTCGTGCTGTTGTCTATCGCTTCAACCCAAACTGAGCGCTGAGAACACACAGCACGCACAAAACCACGAGCCGCAGACGCACCTACACTGCGTAGAATCTGCCCCCACACAGATCGCTTTCAAGATACGGCCCGCGGTATGATGCCAGAACACAACGCTGCCCGCTATCCCCCCCCCCCCCCCCTCGCTCCCTTGCTGGTGCCTGGAGCGCAGCGGAAGGAGGCGTGCTTCCTCCCTGCTTTTCTTTCGCGCGCGAGACGCGGTCGTCGGCTCCCCTCGCATGCTTTCACTCGCACATTCAGCATACAGCCGCGCGGCTCCCCTCGCACGCTTTCACTCGCACATACAGCATACGGCGCGCGGCGGCGACGTATGCTGTATGTGCGAGTGAAAGCGTGCGAGGGGAGCCGATGACTGCGTCTCGCGCGCGAAAGAAAGCATACGGCGCGCGGTGACGGCGTTATCGCCCTTGGACTTTATATGGAACATCTATGAGCCAAAACCAATTTCAGGCCGCAACGCGTCATAGACATCATCTTTAGATAGCAAAAGCGATATCAAAGGCCATACTTTTGCTGGCGGAAACCGAAAATACGTAATAAATGTCGCCCCCAGCACTTTGGGCGGCTAATGCCATCGTCAAGCAACCAAGCCAAGCGACATGAAAAGTCAAAATGGCCGCTCGGGCCGGCGCGGTGTGGCAGTTCGCAACGTATGATGCGGGAACAGTCCTACAGTTGCGACGTAACAGCGGGCTTACCAATGCATTGGGTTCTATGGGAGCTGTGCCGGGACTGGCCGAAAACGACGTAACAGACGGGAAAACGCAGCACCCGGGAACGTAACAGCGGGGTTCTACTGTATCAAGAAAGGGGTCAGACAAGGAGAAACAGTATCTCCAATGTGATTCACTGCATGCTTAGAAGTATTCAAGCTCTTAGACTGGGAGACTGAGCACTTAGGAGTGAGGATCTAAGGTGACTACCTCAGCAACCTCTGGTTTGCAGATGACATTTTCCTATTCAGCAACGATGGGGACGAATTACAACAAATGATGGAGGACCTTAACCGAGGAAGTGGAAGAGTGGGGTTGAAGATTAATATGCCGAAGACAAAGATAATGTTGAATAGCCTGGCAAGAGAACAAGAATACAGGATCGGCAGTCAGCTTAGTCTGTAAAGGAGTACATTTATCTAGGTCAATTACTCACAGGGGGCCCTGATCATGAGAAGGAAATTTACAGAAGAATAAAATTGGGTTGGAGTGCATACAGTAGGCATTACCAAATCCTGACTGGGAGTTTACCACTGTCGTTGAAAAGAAACGTGTACAATCATTGCTTTCTACCGGTGCTAATATCCCAATGGGCAATGAAAGTCCAGTGGACATCCACTGGTCCACCAGTTTTGGACATATGGATGTCCGTCGGAGATCCACGGAAATCCACCTGATTTACTACGGACGTCCATAGGATGCTTATGCGCAAGAAAATTGGCAGTCCGTCGAACATCCGATGGCTGCCAAAACCGTACATTCGGACGTTACAGGGACATGCAAAACCATGCACTTGGGCCTTTTCTGTACATCCATCGGACATCCACAGGAACACAGTTATTGAAACTTCAGCAGCGACGAGGTTGCAAATTCGGGGTGCTTGAACTGTGGACATTGTTATTTTGATTTTCTTGTGGAAGCGTGCAATGTTGCCACAAAAAATTTTGTGAATTCACGATCGAGACTTTATGCAATGTCCATGGCAGATATCGCTTACACCATATACGCAGTGCAGAAGCTGTTCAGAAATAATCAAATAGATGATGTCCCATGGATGTCCCTCTGTCGTCTGAAGCATGGCATCCGCATAAAATCTAGTGCAGTTGTTCTTAGGACACACATCGTCCCTGGGCAATCCTGGGGATAATTGGCTCTGGGCGTGGACGTCCGGATATGATTCGAATGTCCGCCGGATTTTCATGGCCCATTGGGATATGGGGCAGAAACTTGGAGGTTAACAAAGAAGCTTGAGAACAAGTTAAGGACCCCACAGAGACCGATGGAACGAAACATGTTAAGTGCAACGTTAAGAGACAGGAAGAGAGCGGTGTGGATCAGACAGCATACGGGGATAGCCGATATTCTAGTTGTTAAGTGCAAAAAACGGAGCTTGGCAGGCCATGTAATGCGTAGGATGGATAACCGGTGGACCATTAGAGTTACAGAATGGATACGAAGAGAAGGGAAGCGCAGTCGAGGACGACAGAAAACTAGGTGGGGTGATGGAAGGATGGATGGAAAAATGGTCGCGCTAGTTTCCTAGCCCGAAATGAAGTTAGGAAATTTTCAGGCGCACTTTGGAATCGGCTAGCGCAAGACAGGGGTTATTGGAGATCGCAGGGAGAGGCCTTTGTCCTACAGTAAACATAAATATAGGCTGCTGATGATGACCTTACACTAATGATTGCATGTCTCTCCATCACATGTGCAGAACATGGCTGTTGCGAACAAGCTTAAGTGTGGTCTAGTTCACGTCAGCATCACAAAATGGCACCACCAATGCTTGTGCACATGTCTGCCTATCTGCTGTTGTGATATTCCACCAACTGTTTACAGACGGGCTAAAACTCGATTATAGTCTTTTGTTCTCTTATTCAGCGGCACATTTCACTTCCCTGTCTTCGCACAGATTGCCTTGTAACTTGCAGGAACTAAAATAATCTTTTAGGAAAAACGTAAGTAAGAACTGCACAGGTGTATTGTGCAGAAGAAAGTGGAAGAAACAGCACCTGTAACTACACTACATGTCCTGCACTTCCATGTAGTCCTGATTTTTGCTATCCTGTAGGATTGTTATTTCTGGGTGTTACAGTAAGTCACGTGTCACAAGCGACTCCAAGACCGAAAGCAAGATTTTATAATATGTCAGTTTCTGTTATATTTCAAGTGGCATTAGTCCAGAACAAACTAAATGATGTGTACCTTACTGTTAATAATTCTGGCGCCTGTGTCCCAGTGATGTCCGTTGCTGTTATTTCATAATCTGGTCTTGCGCAGTGAGTCTTTCATTGCCATATCATGCTTGTACACAACCTGTGCAAATTTTTTTTCTGTCATTCGTGATTTCTTCTTCTTTTTTTTTTTTTTCCTGCTGGAGATGTGCTGTTGCATTTTATTCTGCTGTACCAGGCCAAATGCCGAAGGCTACAAATGCAGTGCTGTGACCTGTGCATAGGTCCTGTTGTGCGAGGATTACTTCAATTACTTAGAAAAATAAATGCATACTATAACATGTAACACAAGTCCTTATGTGTCATCTGAAGTGTAACTCGAAAAATCCACTTGCAGCCCATCAGTGGATGTACAGTGAGGCGCCGTAAGCTCCTCTTATCAATGTTGTTGGTTGGTTGAGAAGCTCTTCGAGCTGTCATCCCTTTCATCCTTGAGTCCTTCATCACCATACATTATAATAATGGGAACAGATATAAGTAATTACCAATCACTTTCCCTCTCCACGCTTCTGCCTGCTTGCAGTTCGGGGAAATTGAACTGGAGTCCGACAGCGAGGAGCTCTGGCCCGACCAGCAGGTGCAGCCAGCGGTGTTCCGGCGGCACACTGTGGGGCCCGGGGATCCCGCTGAGGGGGAGTGCCCCCCTCCTCCCCCCATGGGGGCCCTGCCCGTCAGTGCTCTGCCCCACACAAACTTGCCCCAGAACCTGCCCCGTGTCCAGCACCACCCGCCACACAACTTCTCCGTCAAGGACCAGCACCTGCTCAAGCCACCACCCGCCATGGGAGCATGTGAGTGTCGCCACTTGGGGTCCGTATTACTGCTGACAGTGGCGTATGTGAGAGGTTCATTAACTTGATATTTTAAGCATCCAGCACACTGAAGATTGCCCAAGCACTTGGAAAGAAAGGACAAAGCAGTAACTCATAAAATAATCGTAAATATGTTACTAAGACAAGCAAACACGTTCCGACACCAAACACGACGTGACTAACAGTAATACAAGATACACACATTGACAAATCACAATCCGGTGAAAGGTTGTCCTATAAGTTTTGGCAACCTAGATTCACTTGGTGTTCTCAAATGGAATGTTGCTAAGATGGAAGCAGTGAAGGTGGCCACTCGCGGCATGCTGTGATGGCGAGAAAGAGTTGAGTGAGGAGGCTGGTACAGTCTACGAAGTGACCCCAGCTGCAGCAAGGATGTGCAGACCGCTGGCACAGAGTAAGGGCAGTGACTGGGCAGTTAAAGGGGCCGTAAAACAATTTTTGAACATAGTAAGAAAAGGTTGCTAATCTGTAGAAGAGGCTCCTGTGAACATGTGAGCTTAATATTATTTCACTGCATGCAGCAGGAAATTTGCAGTTTCGTGTCAAGAACAGTGAGGAATCACTTGCTCTCACCTCCACAATGTTATTGTGCAGTGTCCTCACAAGCAGCAATGCCCACCAACAGCTATTGACTGATTTCGGGATCGAGAGAATATTATCAGTAATACTATTACTGCTAATTTTGAGTTCAATAAATAAAATATGTCCACAATTTCAAAATGGACAGCAAAAATTATTTCAACTTTGCACTGCTGGTCTACACACGACAGTTGCACATAGCTGCGTCTGCTGCGTGAGACCTCCGAGATAGCAGTGGCGTGCTGCGTAGTCTAGTCTACCGCGGCCACCACAGGGTGCCACGACAAGCCCTCTTGCAACCGAGACACTCAACTTTTGGGCAGGGCATTGCTTGCCCCCTTGCCTTCTCTTATGTAGCTTCCAGCATGCTAGTGGAGGTGAAAGGAGAGAGAAAGCCGCTTATCAGTGCGATAACTAGGTCTAACTCCGCTTATACTTGAATCATATAAAACATTTTTGCAGAAGGAGATTTGTGAGGTGACGTATTTTAGTGAGGTCATTCTATCATTAGTTAGAAAAATGTCTCAGGGCCCCTTTAACAAGGAAGACGTCAGTCTCCAGACAACATTCCAACAAGGGAATGTGCTTGATGAAGACAAGTTCCCTGTCAAAATGTTGGCTCCAGGCAGCGACTTACCTTGTGTATGGTGCATCTCTTAAATTCTCTCTGTCAGCTGACCTTGTTCAATGTCCGTGTATGTGTTGTCTTTCTCTACTCCAACAGTTGTGGGCTTTGGCCGGCGTGCCTCAGATGGTGGTGCCAACATCCAAATGTTCTTCCAACGTCATTTGTGTCAAGGCCAGTACAGCCACCCATCGAGCAAGGAGCTGCTCTCACCTGTGAGTCTGAACGCTGTTCCTGTGCAGCGGGATTTCCTTACTGAGCATGTGACATGCATTTGTTTGTTGTGAAGCGGGTGATTGCAGCAGTAATTCCTCTCTTAATGTGGTTAAAATGCCTTGATTCTTTGCATTTCATGGGCATTTAGTGTATTTACACATATCTAACGTGCACCTTTTTTCCGAGAAAATGGGCCCGGAAATTTGTTGCACGTTACCATCGGAAACAAAGTCAAAACCGCATTCATGGCGATGGAAACAGCTTACTGTTAGAGCCATCAGGCACAGAGTCATCACCATCACAAAATGGTAACAGAGCATGTTTTTGTAAAGGTTGCTTTTGGTTCATTTTAGGCTTGCCTACGATCTAGAGCAGTATTCTTGGCCAATAACTTTTGGACGTACTTTTGCGGGATATTGCGCAACTCGGAACCGGGTGCGTTGGCATAATCGGCCGCTAGTATTTCTTGCACTGTGCCAAGCTTGCTATCTCCACACAGTGCTAGGAACACTCTCAGATGCATACTTCGACAACTCTGATGCAGTCTTGTGAAAGTGATTGTAGCACAGTCAAACCTCGATATAACGAACCTCGATTTAACGAAATTTGTGATGTAACGAACTATTTTTATTTCCCCACCTTAGTTCTATTGAATTAACAAAACCTCGATATAATGAAATGCTCAGTATAACGAAATTTTTCGCTGTAAGTACAACTTTGTTATATCGAGGTTTGACTGTATCTCTAAAACTGATCGCTTGAGAATAATGCCCCTGTGTGCTGGGTATCTGTGGCCACTGAAGCACGAATGTTGACGATGACGCTGCCGCGTTCAATGTGAAAGCTGAATAATACAAAAAATCACGTCTGTGAAGTTAAATTTTGCACATCGCACGTTTGTTGTGGTTTCAAATAAGGGGGGGGGGCATGCTATATATACATATATATATTACTCTTGTGTAATGAACCTGCGGCGTGTTACATTCAGGTGCACCTTTATTTTCTTACTTTACGCCCGCACAACTCGGGGGTGCGTTACAATCGGGTAAATACGGTACCCACTTTACGGTTGTTCCAGTCAGAAACTATTTTGTGCATTTTCAACGATGCTCAGAAAGAGCATTCGTGTGAACGAATGCGTAGTGATTTATTTCAGAACGTTTTCTTTATTTCTGAGGTTCCTGTACAGTGCATAGCCTCCAACTAGCATCACCTTGTGGCTGATCGCTACAGGAGCTGTTATCTCTAGGATTCTCATTGTTGCTTTCCATTGTTGCTTTCTTCAGTGATTTTTCTCATCGGACATTCCTTTTTGGTCGAGAAAAACCAGCAGGATGGGGGCACAGTTTTAGTCTTCTATGGGCTGTTCCACTTTTAAAGATATACATACAAGAAATTAACTGACCCTAGCATACAGTTAAGCTGGTTAAAATGCCTTTCTGGTTAACATATGTTGCCACCTCATGTGGCTCTTCTACACAAAGACGCTAGTACAACCAGACTGTGGGGCTGGCAAGAAGTGTCGATTTTTAAAATTTTTCAGCGTAACATGGTAGACTAGAGGTGCATCTTCATCTAATAGAGCCACACCTTCAGGCGGCAATACCTAGTACAAAATGTCTAAAGGGTGCAAGTGTTGTGGTATGTCGTATGTCTACGTCATGCCCGCACCTGCTAATCTTGGCTGTCAGTGCATTTGGAGCATGACCACAGTTCTTCATTGGTGAACCACTGGGACAACTCCTCTTTGTGCCTGTAAGAAAATAGTTTTTTAACCAAGGCAGGATGAAGGTAGGCACAGCATGCTTTTCTGAGAGGAGCCTCTCTTGCCTTTCTGAAGTGTCACTGAGTTACGATGTGGTAAACTTCCTCAGTCACTTCTGCTAAGACTAGATTCTGTGAATGAATTCTTCGTTTCTTTCGAGCGTAACGTGGGTAAGCGAAATAACTGCATGCGTGCACACTCCACCTTTCTTTTCACTGTGGCAGTGCTACCGAT
Organism: Dermacentor silvarum; assembly: GCF_013339745.2. Classification (NCBI taxonomy): domain Eukaryota; kingdom Metazoa; phylum Arthropoda; class Arachnida; order Ixodida; family Ixodidae; genus Dermacentor; species Dermacentor silvarum. Next base: position 144,869,972 of record NC_051159.1, on the reverse strand, counting down.
CACTTGCATTTAGCAACAATGCAGGGTAGCATGCCATTAATGAACGACGTTCCTTTAAGCTTGGATGTGCCATTCATTCATTCATTCATTTGAATGCCCTCAAGGCCTCAGGGCGTTACAGAAGGGATGGGTTACATTGCAATGAAATACAGGGAAAACGAGGGGAATGCGGGAGATGGCGATTCAAGGCGATGAGTAACACGAGAACAAGGTGAGAGCAGGAGCCAACGTTTCGACAAGTCCACTTGTCGAAACGTTGGCTCCTGCTATCACCTTGGTCTCGTGTTACTCATCGCATTGCAATGAAATAGTATAACAAACAAAAGAGAAAAAATATTACATCCTAATACATCCTAATATGCATTGCAATATACACGAAATAGTAGAACAAATAGTGAGATAGTAGAATAAACAAAATGAAACAACAAAGGAAGGCAAAAACATCTAATTACATAAAAAAATTTAAGTACATCTAATAATTAGAAAATAGAAGTGTGATTGCAGTCTTGAAACACTTGCTATCCTCTCTAGCAGCAATGGAGGCAGAAATTAAGATGATTGCAGTCTTTAATGGTCTTTGACTATGCTTCTCAGTCACGTGGTAACAGAATATGCTGGCATGCTGTCTTTGGCAAGCCTATGGTGCAAAACATCTCATCTACCTCATCGCATTTTTGCACTTCTTCCCTCATAATATATAGACGCTCTGTTGTGTTGCCGTTTTGTTCAGCATAGGAAACAGCATTGACAACGCTACAAGACAGACAATTGGATACGTGACACGGGTTGTGTTGCCTCTTGTGTGCAGACCTCTGCGCTGTTTACAATATTTAACACAAATCAAATAGCCCAACTTCATACTCTCGTACCATTTAATAGATTGAGTGTGGACACTTATTCAGGAGTCGCGCATCTGTGCTCTTAGTTGTAGGCATACGTGAGGGCAAAGGAAATGGGCATTACTGAGCACTCTTTGAATGCTGGTGATATTCCTTGAACTTAAAAGATATGCTAGAAGCCCATCTGTTAAGGGTCTTTCTTTTTTATCACTCTTTTCTTTTTCCTACCAGAAATTGTCTTCTGTGAGTCCAGCCGTACCACAGTCTCTTCATCCAATTTCTGCACTTGGTGACGAAGGCAAGGAGCTGGAAGAGCAGATGGACAGCAATGCCATCTCAAGGTTAATAGTGACTCCCTTTGATTCTTATTGTTACTCTGTTTATTTACTCCACCTGGCAACACTTATAGCTCTTAGGGGCACTTCCTTCGGCTTTCATTCTGCCTGTTGCAAGTGTCATCGTCATGTTTATTTTCATGCTTCCTTGACAGATGGCTGCCAGAAAAGAAGAAATCATGCAGTCAGTGCATGTTACTACCTCTCCTCATGCCTTCCTCCTCTTGCACTGCCCCTCTACTCCTCCTCACTGCCTGCGCTCTGCTCTTCACAGTCCAAACACTGCCACTGACAATAGCATTTAAACCCTCCGTACGCCCCAAAGAAAGCTTAAGTAACCTCCACAGTAACCCAGAAACCCAGAAAAGTAACCTCCACAGTAATCACAGCATTAAAACCTCTTTGTCACCACAATGCTTTAAATTCCTTTGTCCTCACCCAAGAATCATTTCCAGCGGCTTTCAGCAGGGCGACAACATGAGAACTAAGAAGTAGTGAACTGACAGGGCATGCATTATCCTGTCAGTTCACCAGTTCTTGTTCTCATGTTGTCGCACTACCAAAAGCAGCTGTGAATCAACTCTAATTTGTCCACCTTTCTGTACTTTCACAATTGACTCCCAAGTCTGTGATGTGTAAACCATTGGACCACCATCATGCCATCATGAACATTGTCGTTGCACCGTCGTTGTTGTCATCGTTATGTTGCCGTCATCACAGTGATTTCACTGTCATTGTCAGTCTAAGTCTCATTCTACAGTTTTATTTTTAATCTGTCCCATTTCTCCCTGGCACATGCAAATTCATGCAGCCACTGCCTGAAACTCGCGGAACAATTTTTATGCCATGTATTTAGCTAATCGTTTTTGAAGAAATATCTTATCATTACGAGTCATTCTAATCATTCTTCATTCATTCACAGGAATGAATGAACTATAGCAGTAGTAGCTCTCTTCAGGTGTTATTAGGGTACATGCTTCATGTTCTATGACGACATTGGCTATACGGGAAATCTAAGAACATGGAAGAATGTAAAACATGGGAAAGTACAAGATGTCGGACAGCTAGCCTTGACAAGGCAACAGCCCCTGGTGTCGTCTGCATCCCCCTTTCTCCCTCTCTTTGGGGCCCGCAGGCAGGTCGACTCTTGGAAATTGGGCTCTGCGCATTGCCAAACTCATAGAGTTTTCTATTAAATTACTGGAGAAAACTCTAACACTGCAATCTGATAACAATAGGATTCTGCACACATGGGTAATCATATCGAACAGTTGTAGTTATAGTGCACATTAGCACCAAAGTTCTTTTGATACTCTAGGGGCGGATCTCTAGGGGCGGATACGCTAGGGGCGGATACTCTAGGGGCGGATCTTTTAAGGCACTATTTGCTTTGCGGTAGTTATTTTGTAGCACCTGTCATCACATATGGGCTCGTTGGAATGTATGGATCAACTAGCAGATAGTGCTTGCTTTTGATGTGCAGAGGGCTCTATTCCCATGAGCTTTTCTTCATAAGTTTACGTTGAATACCTAACATGGCCCAGCAGTCATGGAAATCATATGAAGGCCTTCTGTTTTCTTCTGTGTCACATTGCCATTGCCCCCTTGCTTTCAACTCAGCGTCATCATGTAGTGAAAAAAAGAAAAAAAAAAAAAAAGAAGCAAAGCCTGCCTCTGTGACGTGTCTCTTTGACACTCACAGTTGGGACCTTGATGCACTAGCCACTTTTTGCATTCTTTTCACGCTTCACAATTCATGTAGTGTTGTTTGTGGTCTGTGCGATGCAGACTGTATGAGTAGTGGTGTCTCCGCTGCATGTATTTCAAAGGAAACAGATGGCACTACGCACAGTGATTACTGCACCAATTGCATGAAGAGGTTAAACCCGCTGCATCCTGCCACATTTTGGCATAATTTGAATAATTTGTGCCAAGCTTGCACCCAGGAGTGGTATTTCAGTCAAAAAAAGAAGAAGAAGAAGCGAGCCCTATACTTCTATTTTTCAGCTTCTCACAATGGCGTACCAATTTGAGGGGCCATGAAAGCATATGTGCACTTGCTCTTAGCTAATTATGAAGTAATATTGATGTTTTGCAGTACCTCTCAAGCTGATTTGCTGAGACACAACAGCCCAAATATGAAAAAAAAAACAATACTTTGAAATTTGTGACGTCACATTGATGTACTGGCACTGGGGTTCTGGCACAGCATGCAAGAAAATAGGAACTTTGATGTTCACTTTCTCTTCTAATGATCAATGTACTACTGCAAAATTATGAAAAATGAAATTTTGATGAAATACTTTATTAGTCTGAATCTTTTTCTTTGGTGCACCTTTGAAAGTAAGAAGAAACAAGTTTGCTACTGGCAGGTGCAGCTTGAAACACGTACATGTTTACCACTTTTCTTGTGCAGGTATCTGCAGGCACGTGGCCACGGCAAGAGGCATACGGTTGCCATGGGCAATGCGGAAGAGGTGCAGGATGCTCAGTGGAAGCCCCGGCAACGGAGGTCTGGTCTGTTGACCGTCATGGAAAAGCAGCCAGGTAGTGAGACACTGCTATCACCGCAGCATTCGCATTCAGCTCCGTTTAGCAGTGTGCTATCGTGTCAATTGGAGCTTGTTGGTATGCAACTAAAGTCAGCTCCCACTAATTCGACCTCAGTTAATTCGACTTTTCACTTAGTTTGAATGCACTGGATAGTCTCGGTGAGGAACCATACATTCCCATAGAAAGGAAATTTGTCCGAACGCGAAAGCATGCTGCTTCGGTTAATTTTACTCCTACTGGCGACCCCTCATGCAAGCAGTGGTTTCCAAAACGCTTGCAAACATAAAAATTCAGCAGACTGTTCTACTGCTTGCCTAAGAGTGAAGCTGTTCTAATCAAAATTTATTTTCATCCTCCAGTGGCCGACGCTCCTTCTGCCCATGAAGCCATTCATTGTCACTTATTTTGTGTCGTTCCATGCTGAGGCAGCGCTTAAACATGTTGGTGCTCTTCGCCTCATGCTGGTCGAATCGCACTTCAAGAGCAAGAAACAAAGACATTACAGACAAATGAAGTCAAAGGTTTTGAATAAAAATCGTCTGGTCAGGATTAATCATAGTGAAAAAAAAAAAAAGACACCAACCACAAACATAAATAACAAGACTTTTCAGCTCACATAAGAGAGCCTTGTCACAAGCCAGATTGTGATCAAGGCTCCTGAATGGGAGCCAAAACATCTTGTTAATATTTATGTTTGTGGTCAGTGTCCATTTTTCCTTTGACTACATTACAGTCTACTTTAAGCAATGAAAAAATTATTTGAAATTCTTCATTTTGCCACCATTTGTTAATCAACCTTTCAGATAATTCGGTCAAATCTGGCGGTCTCTCAAAGGTTAAATTAACAAAAGTAGACTTTTTAAAGAAGATAATCACACTGCAAGTGCATGACAGACTTTTACACATTACAGAAAAAAAGTAACCAATTACAATTACTTCTTTAAAAATGTAATTCATTACAGTTACCAGTTACAGCCCCACGAAAATAACTTAAAAATTATTAGGTAGTACAGTAAAATCTCATTACTATGAACCCCACATTAACGAACTTTTCAGAAATCCCTCGATAACTTCTTATACTTTCAATGTAAAAATATTCAGTTTCCGTGTCATGTTAACAACGCCTCAGTACTACGAACTAATAATCCAAAATCTGTGGATTCTTCGATTTCTGTGTATCCGGTCACGGCAGCCGAAACAGGAGGCTAGGAGACGAACAAGGTGCAGAAAGCGGATGCTGCGGTGCATGGGTTCTGAAAACCTGAGATAGTGCCTCGGGAAAGAAAAGTACGCTGGCACAGAGCATCGGCGCATCGGAAAGCGAGGCCTGCCGCATCTCGAAAGGCCAATTGCCCACGATAATCACTCCACGAGTTCCGAAAAAGAGTTGAAAGCAGCGCGAAGATCCCGCCAATCAGTGACAGTGGCATGACACAAGGAAAACGACTGTCGCCCGCACGCGCACGCAGGTTCTTTCTCGCACGCCTTTTCCGTAAGGGTGGCAGATGACAAACCGGGGGCGCATTGCAGTGGGTCTGTCCCTGGTTTAGGACTGCGCCCTTGTGCTCTACTGTGGTGCAGTGTGCCCGAAGGCCCCGCGTGGATGGATATTCCGACAGCGTAGCTCAGTGGAGCAGTGGGACCAGTGAGGCGAGAAGGCACACATTGGGTCGGGCATCGCCGCAAAATACTTTCGCTCTCAATTTGCGCTTTTTCGTTTCGAGGCAAGGTAACTGTGTCAGCTGAACATCAGGCAAGTCGTTCTTTTTGAGAAGGTGCATAAGTGGCGGTTGTCACGCGCAGGACCATACGAACACTAGCTGAGGCGACGACGCATCAGGTTTTGCGAGCACATGCTCCGGCTAGACAAGTGTCGCCTAGCCACGAAGGCGCGTCCCTTCCTTCTTTTGCCCTTCTTTCCACGTGCTTCTTTCGTGCTTTCTGCGGCCGTACTAGCTACACGCGCGGATAAATGTAACCTCCGAACTCGCGGGGTTGCCAGACGGTCACACTTTCTACTTTCCGGGCGGTGTCATTTTCCGGGCGGTGTCATTTACGCGCACTTGCACTTTAATATATAAGTTCAGATGTCCGCCTTGAGCGAGGCAGTTGCGGTGTCATGGAAGGAATGTGGAAAACAAACAAACAAGAAACATTTCCATTTGGAGCCGACATGGAACTTCCTTTTTGTCAGTAGTTTTCTTGGCGTCGGCGTCTGTTTTGAGCCCATCACTCTTATTACACTGTGCTTCGTTGGTGCGTGGGGCCGGAATCTATGGCAAATAGCAACAGCGCAGGCCGAGAGCCAACAGAGACGTCTTCGTGGATAGCTCGTATGGTGACAGTTTATGAACTGATGGGTTAATGGGCGGAATGGTTAATTTTGGGGTTTTCGCTATAACAACTTTTCAGAATAACAAAGCATTTACCCCGGTCCCCTGAAGTTCCTTATATCGAGATTTCACTGTAATCGATTACTTTAACATTACTATCCACGTTACTTTTATTAACATTGCACAAATACTGTAAATAGAACAAACTGGACTGGTTCTTTCTATGCATTCTATGCAGTTCTTCACACACTATTTTCACTAAGAACTGGTCCTAAAACAATTTTTCGACAATCTTTCCTCGTTTTCTTGTGAAGACACCTGCAGCAATGCTGAAAACTCGCTTAATGTGCATGCTAGAGAGGAGGGCTGTGTTGTATCGTACGAACCCCTTGCTCACAGCATGGGGTCTGCTTACACACCAGCATGGTTATTTAACACGGGGCATATCGATTCTTTGAACTGTACTCCATGCAAAGAGACTGCCTTAGACTCAACTGAAGTGAAAACGTAAATAAGGAATAAAAAGTCAGGATTGTTGATGTAGCAGGTGCAATTTCGCATTGGTCATGTAAGGTTCATTGATGTACGTTTCAGTGCCAAGGAGAGCAAGTGATGGCTGCCCCTCGGTGAGCCCCCACCGGACGCAGCTTGAGAGGATCTACAATCAAACCGTTGCAGAAAACAAGTGCATAATCAAGGCCCTTCAGCAGGAGTGTCAGCAGCTGCAGGTACTCATCCGTCGTGTGTCCTGTATGCACCACACAGTCATATACGTATGACAAGCAGAGGACTGTGGGTGTGGTTCAGTAATGAATTTGATGGCTATAACTGGGGGGCAGTGCGACGAAATGCAAGCAAAAGCAGGAATACAAAGAAAATAAACAGGACGTATGTGCTCTATTTCTTCGTGTCTCTCCTTTTTTCCATGTTTAAGTCGCGCTGCCCAGGTGTAGATGTGAACTCGCACCAACTTGCCCGCCTTTCAATCTGCAATGAATTTCATATCTGTCAAGTTGTGATGAAATGAACTGGCTACTCAGTGTGCTCTTGCTGTTCTTCAAATTGGTGTTCTGTTGCAGAGTTCTCCTTTTGTTATAGTACGGTGTTCAACAGAATTCTGTCTAGTTAGGAGCGAGTTAATAAGAAGGTGAAATTACTGTCACTGATCGTGTCATTAATGGAACTTAAAGGAAACAGCGCTAAAAAGAACAGGACGATGACGAGAGAAAACAAACACTGCGCCGTGTTTGTCTCCTCTCATCATCGTCCTGTTTTTTTAGCACTGTTTCTTTCAAGTTTCATAATGTATCAACCAGCCGAATTCAACATGCTACTGCATGTCCCTAATGTTGAAATTTTTAAAAATTTTTACAAGCTCCTTGATCATATCCCTACAGTCCCAAGTTGGATGTGAAAAGAATTATGGAAGTTGGTGCATAGAAACATTTTGCTTACGAAATTCAAACTAGTAATGTATGGAACTGAAAAGAAATCTTACCCTATGACATTTCACTTGATCAGTCATGACAGTAGGTCCAGATAAACAGTATTGGTGTGTTTATACACATTGCGGTAGTGTGTTTTTCACAGCTGTCTCAGTTTGTTCAGTCAGCAGCCATTGTTTATGTTTGTTTTCCTAAATTTATTTGTATTGTTGTTTTAGAGCAGATAAAAAAAAAATGATGCTGCAGCAGGTCAAATATAAATTGAGTGGGAGCTCCTGTTCCCAGCTATTAATTGTTCGAGCAGGAAAAGGGGTGAAACAGCATTAACATGTTTAGTTCTTTTCTTCCTGCATACTTGCCTTTTTTTTTTTTTTTGCTCATCACCCTGTGTGACAGCGCAGTGGCAGGAATTAGTTTGTCAATGTTAAGTTAAGGGGAGTCACTTCTGGCTCAGAATTTCCACATAATTCACAAGACACTGGAAAAATGCAACCATAAAGATGTGTTCAGTGAAAGTAACGTAGTGAAATTACAGGTAAATTTGTATGCATTGTTGCTAGCATCGCTTGCTGTTCCTTTGATGCTGTAATGTGTTTGTGGCTTTGTGTATGTGTTCCAAACATTAAACGCTGTAGAACCTAAACACATTGATCATTTACAACTGTCTAGTATAAAGGAATAGAGCACGAACTGCAAGCCTTATAAAATCACTGTGCACATGTATAGTACGTCAAGGCTGATAAAAATTGCTGCCTTATGCTGCAATGTTTTGTTCTAACCTTTTGTTCACTGGCATTATGCATAGTAGGATTAGTAGCAGGCGATAGGCAAACATTCTTTGTGGTTCTTGCTTCCACTTGGCTGACATGGCTGATAGTTTTCGCTACATGGCATTGAGTTAGTTGGTGAGACAGCATATGGGTGAATCACTGTTGATGCCTACACATCCATGTTGATACTCATGCAGAGGCATTGCTGTCCCATGGATGCCCAGCAGCAAGCCGAAATACAACGGCGGCATTCCCTGCATGTCCAGCAGATGGCACATCTGCAGCCGTCCCTGATGGCTTCGTCAGTTTCATCACCGCCTTCCATTGCCGGATCGCCCATACACCAGAGTCCTTCGCACGGGGCGGGGCCGCCGAGCCCTGCGGCCACGCTCTCACAGCACTTGCAGCGGCTTCACCTGCAGCGTCAGGGCAGCCCTGTTGGCTTCTGCCCTGACCCATTTGCCCCCGACCCGCTGGGTCCCGGCGGGTCGCCACCCTTGGACACCGGGGGCACGTCCCCAGGTGCATCGCCCCCATACCCGTGCGGCAGTGCATCACCACAGGGTGCACCCGGGGCCTCACCACCCCCTTTCTCAGACGCGGCCCACCCCCGACTGCAGAGCCTTGTGGCTCAGCAGCTGGCGCGAAACAGCCCGCCGCCGGTGTTTCCCAATCTGGGCATGATCCGCGAGGACGCCACCGAGAACGGCGGCATCGGCCCGCTCCGGGTGCCCTGCCTGCAGCCCGAGATTGTGGTCAGCCCTGCCATGTTCGAGCCCTTCCCGGGCGGCAGCCGAGGCTTCCCACCGCACATCAGCGTGACAGACGAGCTGGGCAAGGAGGTTCTGACGTCATCCTCGTCGTCCACCACATCTCCCTCGTCGTGCTCGTCCGCGACAGCCTACTCGGAGGCCTCACTGCTGCCTCTCGACCTGGCCTACTCACCTGTGCGTTGGCAGGCAACACCCCTGGATGAAGTACCCACGTCTGCCTGGGCACTCCCGCCATCACCGCTGCATGCGTGCTGTGGCGAAGCCCCTCTGCAGAAAAGCCCTAGTGGTTCTTTGTGCCTCTTGCTTGGTCGAGGCATCTCACCCTGTCGGGGCACGGGCGGCGACCTGCTGCTAGACATACAGCGGCGCTTGGACGCACATGCGCCCGAGCTGCCACTTGTTCTACAACCATCGGAGCGTGGATTGGCACTCAAGCACCCAGCAGCCGGTGTTCAGATCGAGCTGGAACTCTGTGACGGGCCGCACCCCGACGAGTGCGGTCCTGAAGATGCGCCGCATTTCAGGCGACAGTCTTCAGTACAGCGAGCTGTGCCAGCGGCTCGTGGCGTGCATGAACATGTGATCTCGGGACAGCCCACCGCCGATGTAGCGGCGCTGCCAGTGCCTCTGTGCGTGTCTGTGCTTGTCCGTGCCTGCCCTCCGACCCAGCGACTACCCATGGCTGCATCAGCACTGAACTGTTGAAGCTGGGTGCTGGCCATCTGGCTGACCACACGGGTCTGCCATTTGTCGCATCCTCTGTGGCCAACCTTTTTTTCCATGGCCACCCTTTGGGATCACCGTTTCAGTCAGAAGGGCTCCTTTTTGAGAGTACTGAACCAGCCTATCGAAATGGCCCCTTACCTGAAGATTGCAATGTGATGTCAGAAGGATGCCGAATAACCTTTCCTGTGTTTTCATGGTGTATGTGTGTGCTCAGGGGTCCGTGTGTGTGTGTGAATGTGAACTCAAAAGGAAGCCCATTAGTGGTGTTAAGTTCAGTCTTTTGTTTTAGTGTCAATTCAAACGTCTTGCAAGTGGGACAAAAACCATGTTTGTCGTACATTTTTATTTCTTGTGCTAAGGTAACAAAGCAGTAGGTTATAATGTAAAAGATGGCCATGAGGTTAGTGTGGGAATGACTATGTGGTATTTAACATCTTTCTTTTGTTTTATTTGAAAACTTTTATCTCTAGGCAGTATAGCCTCTTTTTTTCTTTGTGATACTGTACAAGGCAGTGTGGGAAAGCCCACCAGCACAGGAAATGCAGTGAAGAAAGCATGTAAATGTTTGGTACGAGTCACACTAGCGAGGGCGTATGCAATACAACAACCCTCACTGTTTGGCAAGGTAAAGGTCGTAAATATGTAGCAAATAGGTTGGCGATATGAGTAAGTGAAAGCTACGCTACGATCATTTATTAACTTTCTTGCATTAATGAAGTGAAGTTGACAGTCATGAAGAATAGGACTGGGAGGGCGCATTCTAGAACTGTAATAGATGACTGCGTTTAGATTTTTGTGTTTGCATTGTTTTCAGCAACCTTTAGCAGCCATAATTTACTATCGCAGCTCTAACAAAGGAATTCTTAATGGCTCTCTAAAATCTGGTGGCTTGGTTCTGCTTTGTCAATGCTCCTGCGTGAGCTTTTCCTATTTGTGCCTTGTAACTAAGTCTTATGGCCAAACCATTCTGCAAGATTGCCACCTGGTATGGAACTTGTAATGCGAGCGTGCGGTTTGCATATGGTTATCAAAGGAAACCTGCTAATTTGGCACTTAATTGTGGATGAGCAGATTTGCTTTGAAAATTTTGAAATAATTCCTATCGTGAACACAGGCGAGTTCCAAATACCATAAAGTGATCCCTTGAAGGTGGTTATCAAATATAACTCTGTGTTTGATTGACCTATGTATGTGAAAATTCATTGTGCACCGCTTTAATGGCTAGGTTGTCATTGTAAGATGTGTCGTTATATGTTTTTGTATCCAGAAGAGTATGTCTTGGGAGTTAATAAGGATGTTTCAATGACCCTATCTCAGTGGATAGTTTGCTTGGTAATCTGCATCAAGAGTTACTTATTTTCCAAACTCAGTTTTATGAGTGGTATATATATGTGTGATCATTACTAAGGGGGAAGACTGTATCTTGATAATCTGCATGAGATGAGTTTTGAGTTCATACATCATAATAAAAAAATTGAGGTTGAGTAACAAATGCAAGAACAATGATAGGACAAGTGCATGAACTCTCTAAACATTTTATTTGCAAAATGATGCATTCAACATATGGCTAAAAAAGCTCATGTGTGCGAAGCAGGATGAAAGGCAAGGAAATTGATGACTATATCTACACCCCCTTGCCCCCAAGGATGTACGGTAAACAATCCATAATAGGCCCAGTGACAACAGTGACGTCCACTGGACATCCAATGCCAGGACATGGCTATCCTAGGGGTGTGTCGAATATGTCCTGCGAACGTCAGTGTCATATTCAGTGTCATATTTGCGGGATATTATAAATGTTGAAGTTTGCAGGTTGGCAGGTATGTAGATATAAAGTTGCATTACAGAATGTGCTAAGAACTTGATGTCTATGTGCATCCAGGTGCAACATTAAACTTCTAAGTTCACACACATATGTTGGATATGTTGTCTCTATGCCCACAAAATAAACCTAGGGCTTGCCTTCGTGTTCACAGCTTTCAAGGGAAGAGAAAAGAGTTTGATTACCGTCTTCCATCAGTAGCATTGAATCATGATGTTTAATAGCTGCCCTCCGTTAAAGTTATGTTAAGCCTTGTGTTCTAGGCAAGTCGTAACATGCAAATTCTGTAGCTTTGGATGACCTGCTTCCCTGCAATATGTGACATATGCTGTTTCTGAGTGCTTAATTAAGTAAACTCATAAAAAGCCAGCACTGCAGAATGATGCAGCAACATAACGATGCTGAGAGTTCTATTACATGTTTGCAGGGTTGTGTGCAAAAAAAAAGATAAAGTTAACACAACATTCCAAAATTCTTTTCAATGTTGATTGAACATCTGTAGACTTGTCTATGGACAGGTAAAATAAACAGAAAAAGGTTTAAAAGCACTGTGTGTGGAGCTTGTGACCATATCCTACCGATAAGTTGAGCTAGCGATAGCATCACTGTGTAATGAGTAGCTTAGAAAGACTGGATAAAAGATAACATTATTTAGCATCTTCTTCTAGCAGTAGTCATCCTTGCCTGATGCGTTTTGGGTTACATTTGTTGCCATGACAACCACAACAGGCATAGAAACACGGTACCACAGCAAAACCTTATGAGAAATTAAGCTTACTTTGTTGAAATGCAGGGATCTGTGTTTATCACTAAATCAGCAATAGTGCTTACTGCTAAGTGGATGCCATTGTGTCATTTTTGTCATTGGATATGCCCAAGGGTGCTTCGTCCTGTGACGAAACAGGTCGCCACCTAGGAGTGGCATATCTGGAAGGGTGCAGTGATTCTCAGAACCGTACTTAAAAAATTCGTTACCTAATTTAGTGCCAAAGTGGGCACAATGATTTCACCTTACCTAGGGTGGCAAAATACATTGAAGCACTGCTGAGTCTGTTTCCTTTGCTATTGCCATTCCGAACATGAATGCTCTTGCCTATTTGTTGTATGTATTTATCCAAAGATAAACTTGTTGAGAGCATGCATTTGTCCTGCTGCCTTTCGTGTACTTGTCCTGTTAGCTACTCTAAATTTATGTGATGTGTGCGCCAGCTAGCCGAACAACTGTTATGCAGGTTTGACAGGGAGCACTTGAGTTTGTGTAGTATTTGTGCAAGTGTTTTGTTATGTGGCACCATTTCAGCTGTGAAAGTACATATATGCTTAGTAACGTTTAATTTCTCAATGTTGCCTAGTTGTGCACAAAGCAACTGTGAATAAGCGGGGATTTAAGCTGTATGCATACACTGTGATCTGCTCTGCAGCACTCGTTATCGATATTCTGTGGTATTCTGTCCTTAGAAATGTGCAGTACTAGGAATACCCGATTCGGACTGTAAGCCAACTGTTTTTTTTTTTTTTCCCCTACTTTTTACCTCAACCAACATGTGCAGAATTAGCATGAAATCATTGAATAGAGTTTGTGAAGGAAACCACATTGCAGAATGTCTTTTCTAGATTCCTGCGGGTACAGTCGAACCTTGTTATAAAAAAGCCGCATCCAACATGAAAATATTTTTATTGCATATCCGTTATTCGTTGTATGCATATATTTGTTACACACTGATATCAGCAACACAAATTTTAGATTTACTTCGTTATATTCTATAATTCGTTATACCCAAGTTGGTTATACCGAGCTTTGTCTGTATTATTTTCTACCCAAGAGACAGCGTGCAACTATCTTATAGTCACTGTGTGTTGCCTGCGCATAAGCTGTCAGTTTGTTGCTATGTTCGTTTCGGCTGTACATGGTGTCGATGCAAATCATTCCCGACCTCCCTGCTGCTCTTGTTGTGTAAATAGGAGAAGACGAAGAAAAATGGAATGCTGCATAGTCTCATGGTTTGTATAAAAAGGGAAGACATTGCAAGTACGCAGGAAGTTTGTGTACAGTTGCTACTACCTGATGTCGTTTTCTAGACGTACCACGCCTTTTGACCAATCTTTCCTGTAGAGTGGCCGACCTGTGTTGTTGGCCATCATGTATCTACTGACAAGAAACCAAGACTTTTTTTTTTTTTTTAATGCTGCAGGTAATTGTCCAGCCAAAATAATGTGAAAATTGGAATCTTCATTCCCTCTGTGTTTAATTAACTCGCATGCGTTGCAGACTTGCAGCCAATACAGGCTTGAGTTTACAGGGGACTTAAGCTCAACACATGGTGACAGGCAATTTGAGGGTTGTTTACACAGCAGCTCTGCGCCAGAGTTTTAACCATGCAATTTCTGTACAGCATTGAAAATAGTTTAGGTAGTTACCATGGCTCCATCTGTTTGCATGTAAAAGATTTGAGTTTGCCACCAGCTGCATTGTCGGGAGTTTTGTTCATGTTCGAATAAAAAAATCTGCTTGGATAAGTACTCCACCTTGGCCCAATGCCAGTGGGGATAGGGACTTCAAAGTCATTGCAATAATGGGTGCCATTAAAAGGATCCAATAAAATATTTATTGATAAACTGTTTGCATTCATCATGCTGTAGATTGAATGGTCAGTATTTTTTTTCTTTATCATGTGCACAGCTATATATAGTTCGTTTTGTATGTGACAGAAATACATTGCACCTGGAATGTGCTGTTACTTGCTTACTTTTTCTTTTAGTGTTGCAGCAGGTACAACATAATGTTTGCATACTCTGTGTTAAAAATGATAAATTTGATGCTATACAATTTGTAGAAGTTGATGTCACAAATGCAAGCCCCACACCACACAAAAGCAGGTCTGCAGTGCTGTCATGGCCTGTAGTATTGCACTGAACATACCAAGAACTGGAAAAATTGTAGGGATGTCTCGATGAGTGAAAGATAGATGCCAACAGTTTCAAACATCAGCATATGCTGTCACGCTTTAAGCATTGAGCAAGGAAAAAAAAAAGGGGGATCCTTACTATATGAAGACAACAGACAATGAAGCCAGAGATAACGGGAAATTAATTGTTATTATTAACAGTTAAATTCCCCTGTGCTTTCTCTGGCAAAGGGAACAACCTGTGGCAAGTATTCACTTCAACTACTTTCTTTTTTCTTTATTTCTACATTTCAATTAAAAATTACAGTAAATTTTCTTTCTCTGTCTTCATATGGTTGCAGTTTTAAGCACATCATTGTGTGGCGTGAAGTGAATGTTCAGGTTTAGGGAGACTTCGTGTTCAAGTTAGACATTTGCGAAGCAAACAGATCAATAAATAATAAAAAAAGACGCCACTCAACACATGTGAACTGGAGGGACCTGCGTGCACGCCGTGTGCATTAATGGCTTGCCGAGACCCTCGATTGGGCTCGCTAGTACGGCGTGCTTTCGTTTTAAAGGCGAAGCATTCGTTCGCAATAGATCTGCTAATTAGCGCGGTCATGTCAAAATAAAGTTGTTTAAAGCTCTCGGTGACCAAATTGTAGGCTTACAAACATTGGCTGTGTCCACGTATGCTCCATTCATCGGGGAATTATTCGGACAGAAGGCGCAGTTGGAAGTTAGCCGACCAGGCCACGCAAAGCGACACGCGGCTCTATATGCTAGCTGTTCAGGATGAGCCATCGAACATTCCGTTAACGGAATCTGGCGGGTTTCCAGCTTTCCTCCAGAACAGGCCGCTAAAACGCCAAGCACGAAGGCCTCATTGTGGACAATTAAATAAGGCTCCCGTGTTTTAGCCGAAACGCCTTTTGTTCTTCCTTTAATCTTGTATTGTTCTTATGCGATTGGTATCCGTCTTTTTAACCAACTGCGCCATTATCATTCCCGACCAGACGAACCTTCGTCAAACCCTAGATTCAGCAAATACCGACAGATGAACTGCATGTGTTCACTTCAAGATGCATGCATGCCCAGCACGGGCTGGACTTCAGCTGCGCGGCACAGCCTTCTACAGCGTAATAGATTTGACACCACGCGAATCCAAATTGCAGCTGTCAAGGCGACATCTATGCAAACCCGTGAAATGCTTGGCGGTAATATAGGTCGTCGAAGGCGAAGGCCAGTGAGACCGGGTGTAACAGTTTGTCGCTGATAGTTTGCACCAGTTTTTCCCTACGAAAAGCGGATAGTAAGTTCCTGAATTAAACTACGACAGACTGAAGGCTATAACCATATAAGCACGTCACTGTCGTCGGTGAATTTATTTTACCCTATCAGCGTTGCATTAACGTTGTGTATCAATTTCGTTGACGTTTCTTAGCTTCCAGAGCGCTGCCGGAAATGAGCTGAAGATAACAAAATGTGATGTAATACCAATCCAGCGGCCGTGGTAATACACTCCCATCCTTACAAGGTGATGTGATTCTCACTGAAAGAACTTTTTGCTTCGCATTTCGTGGATAATGTAATCTCGCGACCTTTTTCTTGAGTTCTCACAATTGTAAACGTATATTGAAAAAATTATAGATAAATATTTTGCCTCTAATAATTGTTCATTTCGTAAAAGAACATACCTGGTGGTTCATATTCGGAGCCGAGTACTCTTGATCAACCTTGTTGGTTTGGAGTGACGATCATTATAAGGTAGTAATATCAACTGCATGTATTGCAATAATATTTGGGTCACATGTTCACGGGAGCTTCCTCTACAAATCAGGAACGTTTTTTTATTTCCTTTTTTTTTTAACCACGATAAAAAAAAAAAAAAAGTGTTTCAGGACCACGCTATCTCTTCTGGAGGTAGTGGTTGCGCCACAGTACGCGTAGGTTGCGCTGCACTGCTGTAGAATATCTGTCTTTATAGAGCGCGCTGCTCTTGGCATCTGCACCACAATAGTTGCATTAACAAACTTACATGCTTATAGTATCCGAAACACAAAGCAGCAGTAACTTGTGAACAAATGATCCGCGGCCCTGCTTCTTACAAGGTTTTGAAACACGCGCTGCAGGCTACGTTGACCAATCGCAGCGCCCGTCGCGTATGCAGCTGCCGACGCCAGGGCGGGGCGGCGCTGCAGTGTCTGTCATGGCGGCCGACCCGCGGAGCGAAGCAGGCTGGTTAGTTGGCAGCGCGGAGTACGCGGCTGAGTTCGTTAGACCTACTTTTGAGTTGTGTGAGTGCCGTTTCTTGTGAAACACGTTGTGGATTGCGCCGGAGACATGGAGCAGAAGAGAACAGAGTGACTCGGTAAGTCATCCTCTTTAAGAAGAAAAAAAAAAAAAGTATTTCCACGCGTACTTTTTCCGGGGTTTGAAAACATCGTGGTCATTGATCTGCTAACCTGACCCATTATTGCACAGCAGTGAATATAGATCAAAATCACTCTCGCGTTGGTGCAGATAGCTCTGCTTCCGTGCACGACATAGTGCGACCAGTGAAGCACCTCAGTTGAACCTTGTTGTGATTAGTTGTGGATATTGACGAGTTATTTGGCGAGCCGTACTGAACGGAGTACGCGCAATATTTTCAAACATGGGATAACCGCGTGCGCTCGCGTTGAACTTGACTTTCCGTGTTCGTTGCCCTGCTTCACGCAAACAGCGGACTCCTTCACGTACTAATTTGGCATCTATAAAACTGTTTATCGCTTCAGTAACTTGCTTTGACTGGGTCGCGCTGCTGGCTTCACGCAGCGACGTTCATTTGCCTCGATGAAAGAATCGGTGTCACGGGTCACTTATCACAATGCATTTCCACTGTACCGTGATCATGAACGGCGCATGCTAGCCGAACTGTGCATTCGCTTTTTTAATGATTACGAATTCGCGATCTGGCTTGGTGATCCGGAGATGTTGACTCGAGATCTGTAGAGCCATGCGGCGATTCTTTCCTTTTGCCTCAGCATTGCGCTCAAGCGATTCCGCTGGCGCAGACCTGATCCGTTCGCCTCGCTCGTAGTTTGTGGCGACGGCAGCTTTTAGCGTGAAATGTTCAAACCAAGTGCATCTTCGCAGTTTGTCGCGGGGCCTCTAGCACGCTTTTTTGCTAGCTGCGCGGCGGCTGGCTGTGCAACGTTGTGTCGTCCGGAACTCGTTTCCGGCACAAGTAGGACAGACGCCTGTGATGAGATCTCGGGAGTAGATCATCGCTACGCGTCGGTGGATGATAACGGAAGGCCATTTTGAGGATATTTGGACGCATATCATAGAGAAATATTTTTTGCTTCTCTATGCGCATATTTTCAGTGCGCGAGCATATCCGGCGTGTTGACCTATCCGGGCGAACGAGAACTATAAGCCTTCGCGCGAAGTGCAGCGTGCATTTTCGCGGACATCTCCCTACCGTGGTGCTTTTGTTCTCGCTGTTTTCTTTATTCCCTGATTTGCACGTGCACTTATAAGCAAATTGAGTTCACAGTTGACGCAAAACGCCGTACACCCGCGCACAGTACCCGCAGATTCAGTGTGTCGCGTTTCTTCTCGATTTCAGATTGTGTAGACCTTTGCAATCGAAGTGAAACTGACGGGAACAATATTGAGCTCATCTGGAGATCTCCCTTAACTTTTTTAAAAAGCGTCATGCCCCACTACCTTTTATTATTTCCCTTTCTTTAATGCATCAACATGTGTAGGTGTTTCGATGCCGTACGGACGGTTCAATGACACTTCATTGAACGTTACTTGATCCCCCATTGTGTCACAGACGCTGGCAGGTGGCGTGTCGTGCCGACCGAGATTCGGTTGTGTCTTCACTGTAGAGGCGAGGGAAAGAAGGAACAGTTGCGCTACGTTGCATGGGTGCCACTTGGCTTTCAGCGCATGTTCGAGGCACCGTTTCGGCGTGTTCACTGACGGCAGTGCTTCGAGGTCTACTCGCAGACGTAATAAAATGTCGCAGTGTGTCGACGTGCCTGCACTTCCTAACACTTTGATGTCTCGAATTCGCGGCCTTCACCGCGTCTGCCACGTAACGTTCCCCGCATCGCGTGACATGAACCACAGTTTCCTACAATAATTACTTGAGGGATCGTTGCAACAATCATAGGATAATAGTTAGTACATGACTTTTTCTTATCTTCGTGCTTGTGGCTTCGTTTCTCGCGCTTTATCTGATTTCATTGGCCTAAATTTTAACGCAATCTATACTTTTTTTTTTTTTTGTTGTTATCGCGGAAGGCAGTAAAACTCCGAGACCACGCGTAATCGCTAATTCTGCGCCAACTCAGCTAATTGCAGTGGTTTCGCTTGTCCTGCGCCCGTGGTGTAATGGTTTCACTATAGAGCTTCTGTGCTAGAGGTTCTACGTTCGAATCCTGCCGTTGGACAATTTTAATAATGTTGAATAATAATTTATAAGGCAGTAATTTCTCGAAAATGATCAGTTTGCCAAGTCACGAAGGCGTTTAAAGCTAGAAGGACGAAGTTTAGGCAAATCTATATACTAACCATCATTCCAACTATAATGTGCTAGGTTAGGGTAGTAATATTGTACACTTTAATACCAACTCTATGATCATTGCCAGTTTCCTGAACCGCCCTGCAAACATCGCCCGTCGACATTGGCGCCACAGTTCCCTCTAGTAAATTATATGAAACTCCGTGACATGAACAGTGCAGATCGCTGGACGTCGCACTTACCTGAGCACGTTGTGTTGGCGGACAGAACCAAACGAGCCGACCACATTTGCGTTGCTGCTTCCTGCATTACCAAACGCTAACAATAACATGATTGGTGTTACGTGAAACTTACGTTGTCGTTCTTTTGAAAGTAATTATGGAAAGAGCCTGTTTCACATGCAGTGTTTTCCCACTGAGTTTTTCGTACACGCAAAACTTCGCGTACAAGCACCGATCGCGGCGGCTACGATATATAGCATCTAGTCGAAATTATTCTTAGCGTTTCAGCCCGCTTCGGTAAGAAAAATAAAACAAACTAGAGACAGTTTTCGTGAAACGTTTGTCGTGCTCAAACTCGTTACTCTACAATAATAATAATAATAATAATAATAATAATAATAATAATAATAATAATAATAATAATAATAATAATAATAATAAGCAGGCGGACCACCGGGACTTCTCTGAGGATCTACGTCTGTATTGGTTCCCCGTCCACGCCGCGTATGCGATTTCGCAGAGAACTTCAGCGCTCCGAACATCGGAAAATCGCACGCACGAAGGGACCGACGGCTGATTTGCCGCACCAGCAAGTTCGCAAACGCAAAATCGCGCCATTGAAAGCCTGAACGCATGCGGGGATGCCTTTGCGCAGGTCGATCGTTCATTGAGAGAGAGAGAGGTGTGCGTGCTTGTTAAATCAGTTTATTGAATTCTGGGGTTTTACGGGCCAAAACCACGGCCTGATTATGAGGAACGCTGAAGTGAGGTACGCTAGGTACCACCAGGGGTTCTTTAACGTGCACCTCGAACGTGTATGGTACACGGGCGTTTATGCATTTCGCCCCCATCGAAATGCGGCCCCTGCGGTCGGAGTTTGATTCCGCGACTTCGTGCTTAGCAGTGCCAGCGTGCTCGTTTCTTTTTTTAAATGTAAATAGGTTCGCTGTAGCGAGGCATTCGGCATTTCTCCGGTTGTGTTGAGAGCCATTGAAGAGCAACAAAGCGCGCATTAAGACGCTTGAAATGTCACGGCGTACTGAATTCGGTAACACAGTGAAGGGCATGTGCGGAGTCACGTGCTTCCTGATCTGGGCACTCGATCGAGTCGGCATTGTTAAGAACTAAATTTTCGATACAACAAATCAAAGTCGGGGAGAGACAAACGGGAGACGGAAGTCGAGTCAGGAACTCGAGACGACGGGGTCGGTACTGAGGAATTGCTGCGGCATGTTCTTTGTGGAACGACGCCATCTATCCCTTTGACTTTCTTGGTTTTCCTGTTCGGCTACTTGGACAAGACAATGCTTTGATGCGCATAATGATGCGAACTGAATTGGCAAGAAAGCAAACGAAAGTTAACGACACTAACCAGGATCGGGTAAGGGCAGGCAGTACTGAGAAATGTTTGTGGAGAGAGCCTGTTTGAACCATTTCTCGTATGTGCCGCGCTTGAAACGGACACGCTGTCTGTGGCCAGAACTGAAGACACGATGACGAGAGTATGAGCTGAGTTGTTAAATGTTGCCTTATTTAATACGCATCGAAGATGCCGTTCTGCGCAGCAGGCGGAAGTACCCGTTCGTCTTCTGCGCATGCGGGCTAGGCCACATCCGGGGCGTCTTTGGTCTGAAGACTTCCGGGCCCGGCAGCGACAGCGGGGCGGTTCTTTTAATTTCTTAATTGAGTAATAGGACGCGATCAGCGCCCGTTCCCTCTATCCCGACCCTACGACCCGCTGT
This sequence comes from Dermacentor silvarum, assembly GCF_013339745.2. Classification (NCBI taxonomy): domain Eukaryota; kingdom Metazoa; phylum Arthropoda; class Arachnida; order Ixodida; family Ixodidae; genus Dermacentor; species Dermacentor silvarum. The sequence continues at coordinate 144,849,006 of NC_051159.1, read as the reverse complement.
CGCCGGCAAGGCGCCCCCGCTTCCGTCGCAGTCATTGCATTTGTCTATTTTGTGTATATTTCGAGCAGTGCATGGGGGAGGCGATGAAAACGGTGGTGGAAATGGCACAGATGGATGGATGTTCGGAGCGGCCTCTTTGAAATGGGGTGGTGGTCATAGCCACCTAGTGTTTCCTTTCTTACTTTGCTGTAGTTGTTCTCCCCATGGCCAAAACTAAGGACATATTCGACTGGTCGCTTCAGTCGCTTCGCTACAACCGTTGTGTGAGACAGCGGTTAATCTTTACGGCGAGCATAAACTGCATACAGTGACTATAACGAAGCCGGAGATGCACTTTTAAAGCTGGCTATAGCTTCCACGGATTTCTCAGCACTGCCGGAGTGCATCGAAATGACTAGTCGGGTATCGCCACTTCTCAAGTGACGAATTTCAATATTTGAAACAGATAGCAACAAGCAAACATTACACGAAATAATTACGACTGTAGAGTTGCAGTAGATCGCGCAGTGACCGCGATTGCCAGATTCTAGTAACAATAAGGAGCTCGCTTATGCTCGCACTGAACGCATGATGTTAACACAGAGAGAGAGAGAGATGTCTGTCATTTGAAAATTAAGTTGAGTCTGAATTGCGGTAATGCCAAGTTTGTGTGTTTCTCGGTTAAATAACCTCATTCTTAGTCTCGACAGTCGGATACATGGACCAGAATATGTTAGGATATGTCATTCATCATTCATGTCATCATACATCATTCGTGTCATGGCATTCATCAGAATATGTCATACATGTCCAGAATGTGTCATTCTAAAAGGTTTCGCATGCTTTAATTTTTGTTTTTCTCGTTTTTGTAGCCACGCGCATTTCTCGCGCCTTTAACTTCCCGCATATGCGCGGTAACCGCACTCCGCGTGACTGCTGTGACGTGTACGCGCTTCTCACCTCGACTGAGTGAATCCGTTGTATTCGTGGAACGGATTTATTTCATCGTGATACGCCGTTCCCGACAGGAACGCCTGCCGAGGTGCGATGGCGGAAGAGCCGACGGGGCCGCTCTTATTCAGCCTCGCGAGGGAAGTGAACAGGAGACGTCGTCGGGGGGTCGCTTCCGTCCGGGGCTGATGAGACGAGCGCATCACGTGCGCGATCGTACGCGGCAGTCCCGTATACGTACGGGGCCTGGCTGCACGCAGCCCGGCCGGCTGCTATCGGCCGCCGCGGAGGAGACGTCGTTATACGGGCGCGGGCGGCCCTGCGCTATCATCTGTTTGCGTGGCCTCTGCGCACCAATCCTCCCCGTCCCGAGAACAGTGCTCGCCCTGATAAGGAGTGTTACGGAGTATGGGGAGCCCGCGCTGCCTGGTAGTGGGTCCGCGGTTTACGAAACGAGCTCTTTAATGAAAGGTCAGGTGATTGCACCGTAACAATCGAATTTATTTATAGGACACACTGCCAGCTCCAGTAGTAATTCTTGCACGGAGCTACACAAAGCACATTAAGTGCCGCCAGTCAGCACTGTAGATTCATAAACATCCGGTAAATGAACACCTGTAAAAGAATAGAAATTAGCGGATTTGGTATAGAATATAACACAGTGATTGCAAAACATAGCAACCACGCACCGAAAGAGAACAATAGTGCTATACAATTTATGAACATGTAAAAGAAATTTGAAACAATCATTGCATAAGCAAAAGAAAAAAAAAGTTGTAGGAGAATTACACATATTAGCTTTTATTTTAATTTAGCGTATTAGTCAAACTGTTTCTGTACCTGTCACCGACAGAGCGGTAATGAGCTGAGCAGCGGTTTCACTAGTGTAGCCCACGACGCTACCTATGCGTTTAGTGGGTCTGAATCGGTTACACATCTATTACCGGTGTCAAACGGGCACTTTCGGTCGCGATTGAGCCGAATCGGGATCGAATGCTTCGATCGCGATCGACAGTGATCGCGGCTATACGGTCCAACAATCCGGGTCGAGATGGGTGAGGTTAGCGCGCCAGGTCGCCAAGTGGCTGCAAAGCCACTTGGCGACATCTAAACCGACACCACTTGCCAAATTTCCCCGATGCACAGTAAAAATCGTAGCGCAGGCATCCGCATACGATCGCTATGCGCGGGCCGCGATTGACTGGATCCGGATCGAGCTAAGTCGCGATCGAAAGTGCCCGTGTGATACCGATATAAAATTGATTGCTTCGAAGGTTGCGTCACACGTCGAAGCCCTAATCAAGCAAGCTAACATGTCCTCTGCCTCCATAGTGCATTCATCCGGATTTGCTGTTCCCTTAGGAATTTTCCCTGCTCGCGTTTTATTTACTTTTTGTATTTCATGGCCGTGCAGGCACTGCTGATAACAGTGGATCAAGAATTAAGGGGCGCGCGAGATCGGGGTATCGGTGATCCGGCCGTCCAGGTTTGATTATGGATCATGTGATTATTTCTGTACAAATCTGCAGTGGCTGTGATCCAGCTATATGGTCCTTTTATTTTATCTCACTCGTTAACACCGCACGTTTTTCTGACTCAATATTTCTAATTAAAGGAATGAGACCGTGATTGAATAATTAAAAAAAAATTAAAGTGGAACCATTGAGGTACCACCGCCAACAAAATAGAAGAGCGAAACGTTGAAGACGCTTAAATAAAGAAAATGACATTGCTCTTTTGTGTGAAGCGAGAATCTGCAAAAACGGTAGTTACCTTGTTTTTGTATGAAGCGATAACCACCTGGAGCGCATTTCCGACGTATATCTTCGGCGTCGGCTGGTTCATTTTACGTTGCTTGATAACTGTGCCGTATAATCCTGATCGGAATGTGCGAAATGCGTGTCATGTGGTTGCTGATTAAAGCGTATACCCTTACAGTACATCAGCCTTACAGCACCCTTACATGGTTTATGCGTGGCGTTAAAATCGCCGCGCATCGCGGCGCTGTAAATGCGCCAGAAGTACGCTCCGTTAGGTTGCGACTTAACACTGGAATTGTCTGTTGTTTTATTTATGTATGGTATTTACAAAATACTCTGACCTTTTACTGTAAGCTCCAAGAAGAATGTCTATATTTGGGTCTGAAGTAAATGACACTAAGAAACAAGACATCGGCACGAGGCTCATACACGCTGACAGCAAATAAATACCTCAGTTGAAGCAGCAACAATTATACGAGGAGAGAGTTTAGAGGGGGGGGGGGGGGGATGCCAACTCACCTTGCACAACTATTATTGTAAATTTAGCTCGAACTTCAAAGTTAAAGTCATTATAGTGATCATAAAATGCATGGTTCACAATTTAAATGTCACAGAATCGGCTGAAATCATCACTGGGGGTACCAAAAGAAACTGGCTGCTTCAATATCTTCGTGCGGTATAGTACATTAGCTTATGGCAAATCATTCCTGTCATTAACAGTCCTCAGGGAGTATGATAACTCCCGTAACTTACTCATTTTATTGTTTGTTTCGCAGAATACGTTATATTTCACGCTTAGTATAGTTGTTTAAAGCACAGGGCACGCTGTGAAACCGCGAAACCTGCGCGTCCCCAACCCTATACCTGTACAGCGATCCGGCGAACACGATGAGAGGAAGTCCGAGCTGCGCGGCCAAGTCGTGACGGCGATTTCCTGCGAGGAAAAAAAAAAAATCCAGGCACAGCCGCGTATACTAATCTCCGCAGACAGAGCAGAGAAACGAGAGCTGCTGGTTTATATTAATAGTACTGACCCGATGGAAGTCCGGTTAACCTCTTTGCACTTTCCCTGTCCGCTCCCACTCTCCCTCGGTGTGCAAATTAATGATCCAGCCCTTCGCCGCTGCGAGCGAGGAGCCTTTGGTTGCAGGTTGGTTCAGGGCGCATGCATGCGGCGCCAGGACGAAGACCTCGCGGGCGTTATTTATCGCTATGGCCGAGGCATCTGGTATACACATTTTGCCGCAGGGCCTATATGTGCGATTTGTGCGCGCAAGGCTTGACCGCGCAGTCGTGCTTTACGTTCACTTCGATTAACGCGACGAGGGTGCGAGTTTGTATATATAGAAGCGGGGCTCGGAGCCGCGGAGTCGGCCTGTCTGTGCCTCTCATGAATATGATTTAGGATTGTATAGACGGATATTAATTAGGACTCGTCGTGTGTGTAGCCGCGCCTTTCGGCTGTTGATTACCGAGAAGCTTCTTTCTAAATACGTTTCTTGGCGCAGGCCGTTTGCACGGAAAGTGTGCAAGCAGGAAGCGTCGTATGCGGTCGCGCGGGGCGCTGCAAAATGTTGTCAACTTGGCTGAGATGTGTGTGCGTGTACGCATGTGAAAGAAAGAAAGAAAGAAAAAAGAAAGAAAGAAGCCTATAGATGCCGGCGTTGTTTTCAGCAGTGTGTACCAGCACGCGGAACCAGCGTTTTCAGCGTAACAACGTTCACGGACCAAGACGAAAGCGGTCCGCCTGACCTCGGAAAGTGTTCTTCGCCAAGCGGTGCGCATTTGCAGCCTCCTTCTTTTTCTGCTTTTTTTTTCTTTTCTTTCTCGTTTTTTTAAATATTTTTTTTCCTGTTTCCCCGTATTTTTATACTCCATTTTATTTCTTGTCTTTTCTTTTGTTTCTTCGCTGGCGTCCTCCCTGGTCGGCGAGTGTCGGTGCCTTGGTCGTTCACCCCTGGACGCTAGCCAATGTCCCCAAGTCTGTCACCCCGGCAGCATCATCAGCAACGGTTGCCGCCGCCTTCGCTCCGCTTTCTTTCACCGTCTCTCCAAGTTGGCCGCGACTGTATGTGCCGAAACCCTGCCCGCATGATCGTAAAAGGGCGGGGGGACGAAAATTAAACGAGAGACAGACAGGAGAAGGAAGAGGGGACGCGTTGTAGTCGTGCTGACGTCCGTCTCCCATCGATCGAGAAACTTTGCAGCTCGACGATTTTGGTTAAGGCTTGCCGCTCGGTTAAGCCGTATTCCTATACCGGCAGTCGCGTATTTGAATCCTTGCCGTTTCTGCTGTTGTGTAGCGGTGAAGTCCGAAAGCGCTAGTGCGAAAGTTTCTTTGTTTAACGCTTATGCTATGGTATACGCGCGAAAAACACTGATGTAGTTTTTAACTAATCGCCGTATGGCACATATTGCAGTTTACAATTTCTAGCCCGGGAGTTCGCAAGGCGGATTCACTTCGAATGAATTCTCAGGATGACACCAGTTTCGAGATATTAATTCCCGAACTTTGTGGAGAAAAACATTGGCGTTCCAGATGTTCCAGATGTTCCAGATTTTGTGCTTCAATGCATAAAACGACGTTTTGTTAAGAAAGTATAGTGGAATGACAGTGCATTCTTACCATAAGTTTGACAGCCCATATATCGAAAATGGTGTCATCCTGAGAATTTGTTCCAAGTGGATATGCCTTGCAGTCCAACGGGCCTGCTAGAATTTGTAAATTGCAATATGTGCCTTAAGTAATTAGTTAAAAACTGAGTTATAGTGATTTTTTGTTAATTACTCGACTATGCATTTCAATTTCTTGCGCAAGTAATGTTCGCCTCTTCGAGTAGACCAGCTCATGGACTAGAATTGTGCTATCTGCCATAGGCACTTATTAAAAATTTTGAATGTGTTCGCCAAAACACCCTGTATAACGCGAAGGCCCTGTCTACACAGGTGGACAGAGGCGCTTAAAAATAATGCCAAAAAGAAAGAAGTCACGCGAATGCACCTATGTGAGCTCAAAAGGAATGAAAACAGACGACTGGAGACTTAATAGGCTGGCGAGACTGTCTGTTGTGAGCGGTCTGGTCCTGCGCTGCAAGCTGCGGGTCCCGATTAATTACATTTTTTTTTTTTTAGAAGTAACAGTGTGGCCGTCTGTTTCATCCCAGCTGCTCCTGCTGCAGTGACACATCCGGCGCCCGGACGTATGTGTAGCGTGCACCGTTAAAGTACCGCCACGATAATATATCCTACACTTGCGACGATGTCGTCACACTTCGTTGTTTCTATATTTGCCGTTCCGCGTTAACTCCTGTCTGTGTTATCGCTACCTACTGATGTAGGTCGTAAAGCTGTAGTGTGTACGGTAGCATGGATTCCGTTAAACACCATTATTATTATTGTATTACTTCAGTAAGATTCGCCGCAATGCATATGTGGAATAAAAGAAAATTAATTTAAACTACACAACCCTGTTTCGCTCTAAAAGAGCGCTGATGTATACCGGTTGGAAGAATATTTTTGAATACCGAGAATAGGACGCGGATTCCTGTTAAACAGTGGGAAACCAGACAAGGGATGCAAAAAAGGAGACGTAGACAAGCGTTTGTCTACGTCACCCCCCCCCCCCCCCTTTCTTTTTTTTGCGTCTTTTGTCTATTTTCGCGCAGTTCAGCGAGATAGAACGCCAACTAGCTCGGTATAATACCGTAGACTTCATTGAGTACTCGGATGAGCCGAACGAAAAAGTGGCGAGTAGCGCTATCAATTACAACATATCGCACACAAACTTACATATGCGAAAACAAATGCGAAAATGAAAGTGTTGTCGTATAATGGTTCACTGCTGCCGCCTTGTTTCTCTTTCTCCCTGCCTCTCTGTGTGTCTGTGTCTGTACGTGCATGCTTATGCTTCATTTCAGCCCTTTCAGTGCCCGTTGTGGCGTTACAGAAAGGAGTAGTCTTTAAAAGTGTCGAACAAATCCGTGACCTATAAGAGCAGGGGCTTATATATAGTACAGGCGATTACGAAATGCAGATTTGTACGACGTGGCATCCTGAATAGAGCCGACGGATTACTGTGCTTGCGGGGAATGTTTGCGGCTCGGTGCACATTTAGTGGCCTGTCTGCGTCACGAAGTTAAGTGGACGCCTTTCCCGTTGTAAGTTAACCCTCGCTAACGTTATATATATATATATATATATATATATATATATATATATATATATATATATGGAAATACGCGGAATGAACAGAAAGGCGTATAATATATATATATATATATATATATATATATATATATATATATATATATATATATATATATATATATTACTCGCCTTTCTGTTCATTCCGCGTATATCCATGAATGGTTTTAAACACCTATGCCGTCCGCTACCGTTTCGTCCTGCTTATGACTAGCATCCCCTTACTTTAGTTAACCCCTTCTCTTCTATATTTCTCGCACAACCCGCGCTGCCCTCGTTGTATACGTGAGCTTCTTGCCCGCTACCGCATGGTCGTCGCCGCTCGCGGTCCACTGCTCGGCAGCGAGTGTCGCTCGCGAGAGTCGAGAGTGGCAGGCGTGACGTCACGCTCGTGGTGCAACGACAGCGACGCGGCAACCGCGCCAACGCGCGCGAACGTGATCGCGCGCGGCCCGGCTGAAATTCACGCGTGCTCGTCGCGCTGCCTCGCTTTCTCCGCTGGCGGCGAATTCCGCGCCGGTGGCTCTGGTGCGCGTCCACCGTCGTTGACCCGTCCCCCGCACGACGTTGGTTCTCTTCCTCTCCCTACACGTTGGAGACTAGCTCTAGCGCGCTGGCCGCGCACTCATGCCATGTGCCCGCATGCATGCATGCATCGCTGCGTGCGTGCGAGAACTTAACGCGTGACCTTTCACGATCGCGGGCCACTTGCGCTTGGCGTCTCGGCCGGGTCTCGTTGTGTGGCGGTTGCTTGTCCTTTTTTTGCTTGTTTTCTTTCTTTCGCGCGTCTCGTTCGCCCGGTTGCCTTGTGCCTCGGGTGGAGTGTTCCTATGTTTTATGAAGACGGTTGGGTTGGTTGCCGCATTTTCCAATGCTCGTAGACAAAATTAGGCGCGGTAAGAGACGACGGACTAGAAGAAGCAGACAAGAGAGAGCGTTACTTTCAGCCGGCGTTTACGGATCGCGCGGCCGGCAAAGTTTATACGTTTATTTACTGCGCACGTCACCAATGCATCCGGCCGACCAGAAAGCGCTACTATGAGCAATGTCTTCAAATATTACGCCAGGAGGCGTCGATAAAGGAAGGCCGGAAGGGGGGAGCGGACTGACTAACTAGCCAAAGATGAAGGAAAAATAAAAAATAAAAGAGCTGACCATGGGAGGAAAGATGGCAGATGTCCAGTTTCGCAGTGGAATAAAATGGCGCTTGTCACTCGCCTTCCTGAAACTGCTTCCGACTATATGTTTTTTTCAAGCTGCTTATTTTTACATCGTCGGAGAGACACATTCTTTAAACGCCGTTGATCAAAGAAATCATGATCACTCTCAAACGTTTTTCGAGACAACTAGTCTCCTTACGGGTAAGAGCCAGTGAAGGTGTGCCTTACGCACTTGTCGCCGTCTTTTTCGATGCAGAACGCCTCTCCATTTGCAACTGCCTAGAGAGAGCCCTCTCAAGACACGTTTGCATTCAAAATTTGGCGCGCATTTGAAGTTAGCGTCCTGTCCTGTCGGCTTCTTCTCCTCCGTTGTATTTTACTGCGATCAATTTGGACTTCAAGTCTTCCCCTGTGCGATGTCGGAACGAGAGCCTACACGTTGAGCAAGCGTGAGTCGACGCGTCGCAGCTCAGGTGAACAGGCTCGTGTGTCACTCGATCGAGCCGAGAGGCCGGCATTCAGCGGCCTCCTTGCAATCGCAAAATTTAGCGCCCGAAGGTCGCAGCCAGTGCCCCCTGCGCTCTTTCCGCATACTGCTGGCAAGGTGTACGGTTACGAGTTTGGTTATTCGTTAAAATAGAGGATGGCGTCGTTTCGGACGCTCCACCGGTTACGCACATTTATTTAGCGAGCGTGTTCTGTTTCGGGAAGTGATCGAGGAATCGCTTTTAATACTTGCCGGCCTACTGAAACGGAGCGTCTGCATGCTGGAAAATAGTAGCGAGGAAGGGGGGTGGCAGATTGGGCTATTTGATATTCCAGCATTTTGTTTGTTGCAAGGCGTACAGCGCGAAGCAGTAAACAGGACATCAGCCAAGGACGACAGGCAACAGATAAGTCGTCTTGTCGGCTATTCTGCACCGAAAATACTAGCAACGAGCGTCGATGAGGCGCTTTTGTTTGCGCAAGCTGTCCACCCGTCTCGTCCAGGGCTATAGAGGCTCCCGCCGAGACACACGAGGAAGTAACAGCCGCATCGAACCACCCGCCATTGTTGCAGTCATACGTACACGCATCCTTTGGCCCATCGCCACAACACTTTCTATTGTGCAGCTCCCTGTTTTTGTGCCGATAAGCGCGCGGAAAGAATCCGTCTTTCGTGCCGGAACTTTTCATTATGACGCGGTATGGAGTTGACTCAACAGAAAGCGTTAGTGGTGATGTCGAGAGAACACGGTAGCCGTGAATATCAGTTCTACTATTTGATTCGCACTATGTGCGCGTGTGAGTAGTGGTTTATAGTGGCGCAGATTAGCACTATATACTTAGAAGACGTACGTGTCAAACAAGTTTCTGGAGCATCGTTCGTGTCATTTACGTGATGATCACTATACTTTTACGTTTCTTTTTTTTTTTGTGTGTGTGCGTGGTAATATTATGAACTTGAGAAACGTGTTGCGGTACCTCCTGTGAAACGCACGCGGAAGTGGTGGCGAAAGGAGGCCATCATGTTACCTCGCGATTGCTGCTGAGCTTCTTGCGGCTGTTCGCCGCTCCGACATGTATTCTGCGTTTACGAGCCTAACTGCGAATATCACGTGAGTGCTTCATTTAGCGCGCATCGTGCTAGGGATGCGACGACTGTTCGTCGCTCCCGCGGTGTATTTCGGAAGGGGATTGGTGAAAAAAAACTTTTGGAGGGTAACTGCTACGAAATTTTGTAGCGCGTATAGTTCCATGTAGTGTTAGCTTGCATGTAGGCTCCCTATGTTGTGCAGGTTTAAAGCGACCTCTGTGCTAAATTTTGCGTTCGAAATACGAGCGGACGCGCCACGAAAATATCGCAAGAACAGGCGTTTCCAATATAGCGAGCTGGGCTATACCGCGCGCCGGAAATGACGTAGAACCCGTAATGTTGAGAACCACCGCGGCTCCTCGGCATTGGCTCCATGATTAGGCGGTACTCACGGTGGGCTGAATATATCGGAGCCGATGTGCTGCGATTTGCGTCACATCCGCTATACTACCTGGTGCATGCGTCGTCGACTTAGGATGCTATTTAAAGTGGGTTAGAAAAGTCGCATAATTACCAGCCCCGTAACTGTGTCATTGCTTCAATATAGTATACATATACTCATTTATAACCCATTTATTTAAAGCAGCACTTCATTGCAGTTGGTCTTTAAATTAAACTAGGGAGGAGCCATTGGCGATAATACTCAATTCCTCAACAATAGAACAATGTGGCGAAACGGTAGCTAGTCTATGGCGATACTCTGTTCTCTAAGGGCAGTTCGCGTAACGCCGTATATTATAACATAACGGTTTGCATAGCGCGCGTAAGAGGCTTATCTACTTACACTTCGCTTAAACTGCATTTGTTGCTTCATTCTTTATCCTCTGTCACGGTGCGCGCTCGGCCGTCACGGTTGTTGCGACGCGGTCTTGCGCGCATGGCGGACACAGCACCACGCGCGCGCCCTCGTTTTTTAAAGTAGACCTGCGCGCACGCTCGGATCGACGACGAAATTCGAGCTTCGTCGAGCATTGCGAGAACGCGCATGAGGAGAAAGTAATTAGATGCGACAAGCTTCGCCCGTTGGAAAAGCCTCGCCTCCTCTCTTTCACGCAGTGACATCCCTGCCGTCGAGCTAGCTGGCCACGCGCCGCACTTATCATTGCTCTTCTCCTCCTCTTTCCCTCCTCTCTTCAATTTCCTTCCCCAAACACCGCGGTTGAGGTGTCCACCAGTGTGTGACAGCAACCGCTTTTTTTTTTCTTCTTTTTTTGAAGGGGGAGGGGGGGACCTTCTCCTCCGCCCCGCGCGTTGGTGAGTTCACACACCCGACTTCATACGCGCAATGCCTGTTGCCCCATCGGGTTTTGCAACCACGAGCCGCTGCATTTTTACGTGGTCACTGGGGCGCATTAATATTCCCGGAATGAAAAGTGAACTTTTGTGTTTAACTTTCCAGAGCTGCATTGTACAGGGGTATTTGGGGACGCATTAGTCGAGGGCTCTGGGTTGGTTTTGACATAGGATTCTTTAACGTGCTCCTAAATCGCCTTAGTGGTCATGGCGTTCTGCTGACGGAATAAAACCCGGCCGTGGTGGCCGCATTCCGGTGGAAGTGGCATGCAAAGTCTGGTGGAGAGAAACAGAGAACTATTATTTACGGTGAAAGACAGAAATATGGCGTTAAGCTGATTACTCTACCCAGCCGCTCTGCGCTGAACAGAGAGAGAGAGAGTTAGCAAATAAAGCCATTATTGAGATTTTACTAACTTTATAGTTCGAAGAGCGCGAAGAATGAGGTGATTTGAGGGATTGTTCATTCTCGTATCGTCCGCTTGTATTTCTCCTTTTTCTTATTATTTCTACATTTGAATAAATAAAAAAATGGTTTCTCTGGCTTCGTTGTCTGTTCTCTGCATATGGTTACCTTCGAATATTTTTTAATGCCTTTACTGCCTACAGACGCACTTTTGCGACGGCTCCTTAGATGAGAAATTTGATCCAACGAAGTGAAAAAAAAAAAAAAAAAAAACGAAAGAAAAACCCCGTGTTGTTCAGAAGCTTACTCGACACACGTCCTCTCTCTTCCTTGATATATATATACTTTTATTTCTTGCTTTAACGCTCCTAAAGCGAACGCTATAAAATAGGAGCGAGAGACGGGAGAGTTAGTAAGCGACGACAGTGCACTGCTAGCAAGGCCCTCGTTAAATATAAACGACGCAGTACGGAGGGTATTCGAGCGGCGCCTAATGAGGTGACGCGTCTTCGCAAACAGGATGTTATTAGAGGGGAGAAGCTTGGTCAGTTAACAATGGCGGGCCAAACGGGAGCTGAAGTGCGTAGGCGACGTGCCGCTGCTGGCAGCGACCGCCGGCGCAGTTGCATAAGGATTCCGCGCTGCGTCAAACAACACCGGCTTGACTACGCGGCCTTGAAGGAGGACGCTGACGCGCGCGTGCGCTTCGATCACCCGAGTCCTGTGGCGCGAGCGCCGTGGCTGTGTAGACGACATGCTGTGCCGATTACGACGCGCGATATATTTCGTTGATGCTTAGAGAGTTGAGCGCAGCGTATAATTCGTTGATTGATTCAGCACAGCAAGATGGTACACGTACTAGCAGGTATGCTAAAAGGGACTAAGGTGATAATGTTTCTCTTTTTCTTTTCACTGGAATCGATCGTCACACGACGTACGAAGCTAGCGGGTGATATAATGAGTAGAAAGGAGAAGTTGCCGACACAGCGTGTGTGTGGCCTGCAGCTCCTCACCGGTGCAAGGTGAAAAGACAGAGACAGGGAAAGGTGACGGTGGAGTACCACGATTAAATATATTTGCATTACAATGAAATATACCTATCACGAGGCATCTACACTGTGCACTGACTCTATAGTGTACATGCAGAAGTTATACGATGGTGATGCTGGTGAAGATTGTTTTATAATGGCGTCTCCTTGGAAACGGGACGGCGACAAGTAGTCACTTAGCCTACTTCAGGTAATGAAGCTTTACTACATCTTTTGCAGTCTAGCATTTTGCTTGTCCTAACTTTATATTGCTTCTCTTAATTAAAAGCTCTATCTCTACGCTGTAAAGCAGTAGCGCACCCAGGATCTCTGCCAGAGGGGGGGGGGGGGGGAGCAAGCACTTTGCATAATATCCTTGCTTTAGCCAGAGGAATCCAACACCAAATAAAATGCCTAATAATTATAATATAATGACACCAAGGATGATGACGATGTTTATTTCTACAACGTAATTTAAGCGTGAATGAATAAGTACGGGACAGTGATAGAGTGTTTTTGTTAATGAGGAAAACTCGACATCAAGCCACCTCCTGAATTGTAATGGCAATGTGAACAGAGCACTGAAGCTACACGTTAGACAGGTGGGGCGATGTGTGTGGGGGGGGGAGGTTACCACACCCGAACCTCCCCCCCCCCCCCCCCCCCCCTCCCCGTCGGTGCCCCACTGCTGTAAAGTTACGAGGCCTGTAATGACCCGGCTCCATCTCGGTCACAGCCTTTTTTTTTTTTTTTTTTTCGTCGAACGTCTCTTGCTTATCTCGACCGCTGACCATTTACAACGCTCCCGTCAGCTTAGAACCCTAGCGCTTCTAGAAAGTGGGCGTTCCCTACAGTCCTAACTGGGCGAATTTCTTATCATTGCACTGCAATGCGCTTAGTCGCCTCCGAAATTTTGCTGCAGCTGATACATATATATGCCTCATCCTGTTGCGAACATTCGCGCCTGTATACGCCAACACAAAACGCGCTCGCACAAGCACATTTCGCACATTCACATTCACACATGTGCTAGAAACGAGCGTCCGAGCCCACTATTTTTCCACCGTGTTTGAGCCAGTCTCGGACGGAAACTTCAACGCTGATTTTTCGTACAGCGAAGTGAATAGGCGCTAGTTTGCCTCATCTAAGAGTTGTCCAGGTGGCGTTGAAAACTTCGTCGGAAGCCGACGCGGCTTAACTGTCAGTTTAGTCGGTCCACAGCGCTGAGTACAGCTTACATTCTAAAGCCTCAGCGCTTATTGACTTGTCTGTGTAGTGTATGTTGCGTCGTCTCGTCCGCGGCGCTACATGGGTGAGGATTTCTCTTCATGCACGGCGGGCGACGCCTGTTTCTGAGCATACACACGTGAATGCTCCGTCGTGAAGTATATGCTCTCTGGTAGCGTGTGACTGACCGCGTAGCTTGAGTATAGGTTCACAGTACACCGTGAACCTATACTCAATCGCCGTTGTTTTCTTACGTTTCGTCAACGTGGATGCTGACAGGAATATGGGAATATACAAGTCCTTGATATCAGTCGTGCCCAACACATTTGTTACAGCGATAGTCAGAGCAGCGCGTTATGCTATTTTTTTTCTCACGTATTTGGCATTATTCGTTATGCAGGCTTCTTCACCTTATTGCATATAAGCCAGTCTGTAAACGCTCTTCACTTCGTCGACTGCCATCGTATAGCACCTTTCGCAAAGAAAAATAAAGGGAACAATGAGCTTGACTTTTTGGTGGCGCGAACCACATGAAGCCCACAGACAATCAAGCCAAGGAAAGCATAGGTAAAAAATTAACTGTTGTTTTTAATTGAAATATAGCAATAAAAAATTGGAGGATGCTTAAGCTTCGCTTTTAAGAGTAGAACGCGACAGCGTTATCGGGACCCGTTCGCATCGCATCGTTCGCATACGGCAAGTAGGCTTCATTCACTGCAACACTGAACGTGGGAAAGCCAGCTTACAAAGACCAAGCTTACACCGATCCCCTTAAAGTCGGCTTCAATTTTAAACTGAAATGCATTGCTAGAAAGACGTTTTTCTAGGGGCAATCTAAGTGGTGTTATATTAAAATGTGGAAGCCCTAGCACCTTTTTTATTATTTTATTAATTGTTTGCTATTGCCCCGACGCGCGCAGGTCTGGTAGAAATGCTGGAAAAGGGGTTTGTGTTTGAGTTTCCTCGTAACAGAATTAGGTTTTCTCGTACATTCAAATTACAATCCGACGGCGAATGGTAAAATCGTGCTTTACCATTTTTCTGGCGGATTTCACTGTGAGAAATTCAAGTTTTTGTTCACCAAAACCTTGCACCACGTGGAGGGCCTGCGCGGTCGATGTGGTTGGATGATTTTCTCCACCACCCGCGATCACACGCCGGTTGCCGACGCAGGTTTTTCTGCGACAGGTGGTCCAAAAACGCTATCGCGTTAATAAGGAAAAAGACACTGGCTGATACCCTGGCGCTGGGTAATACTTCCAGGGCTATATCTAACACACAAGCACAAATAAATGAGAAAGAAAGCTGGACTGCCGCCGCCGCAGCTCAATTAGTTGAGCATCGCACACGTTAATGCGGGAGATGTAGGTTTGGCTCTCTCCTGCGGCAAGCTGTCTCTTCGCACATTTTCACTTGCGTTTTCATTATGATTTCTACATTTAAATGAAAGGAACAGAATCTTCCCTATGCAATTAAAAAAATTCGCATAGGTTGCCACGCGGCATGTCGAAATGAAATTACATATAAGCGTGGAGGTCAGTTTCATGCAGATACTGTAAAAGCGAATGATAAAATGTATTGTCACTGAGCCATCGTTCATAGTCTTCAGGTTGGTCACCGCTGTGATTTCCTTGGTTTCATTGTCTGTTGGCAATGTTCGCAGAGAGGGAGGGAAGAGAACAGTGGCAGAAGAGATGATCGATAGAGTGAGCGAGCGAGTCTCTAATGAAAATTGGGAGAGGTATGCCTGGCAGCACACATGGCAGACTGCTCCAGGTGAACGCGATGACAAATTAATTCATACACCAAGGAACAACGACACTTAGCGCACAAATAACACACACAAATCGATCGATAGTCTCTTTTCATCTGCACTGAGCACATCGGGGCTTCGGCCTAACTTTCGCAATAAGAACGTCGCGCGTTCTCCGTGGCATTTGTCGCCGGAGTGTATCGGTGTTCCTCGTACTGGCTCGTTCGCGAGAGCCCGTTTCGGGTCTCGAAAACTTGTGCGCGGCGCAGATATTGGCCAACGAGCCAGCCGGCGTAAAAAGGCGGACCGCCGCGCCACTGCAGCCGCAGCAACAGGAAGGCCGCGTGTCCCGCGTTGGGAAACGGCGCGCTTGTCTGGCTTGTCGCGACGCGCACGTTCGCACGCGAAGTGGCCGCCCAGGGCCGAACTAGTTTCGCCTTGTCAAACGCGACCTTGGTGCCCGCTCGGCGCCGCCGTGCTCTTGTTTCGCCCGTCGCGCCCCGGGGCCCGCAGTGGTAGCACGGTCTGCGTATAGTCGCCGCCACTCTATGTAGTTGTAAGCTGCGTGCGCACTCCGGTCTCGGACAGCGGCGCTTTATTGTCGGTGGCACACGCTGTCAGGCTGAAGGTCTCCGTGACTGAACAAGCAGGTGCTTCACTGTGACAGCGTTTCGTTTCCGTGCACGCTGGCTTTGTCTGTTACCGAGGCCGCTTGTAAAACGGCGAAATCAAATGAAATTGAAGTCTGAGTCATCGTGTTCCGGCGCGAAGCGCCGCTGATATCGTGGACAGGACGTACACGATATATCCCTAAGCCCCCACACCCATTTTATTCCCTCTCTTTAATTTGAGCATTGGTTTGAATTTCAGAACGACGGGTACCATTCCTTTTCACGTTTCGTCAGTAGTCCGCCTACGTCATCACCCGGATCAGCCCGTCGTGAACGGTGGATGATACGAAAGGAATAGAATCGAGAGAAAGGAATCCTTATAACGTTATAACGGCCCCTGACTTCCTTAACCGGCCCATCATGGCGTCTCTATTCGCTTCTGACATATCCTCTATGCATTGATAGATAGCTCTCTCTCTCTCTCTCCCTTCTTATATATATATATATATATATATATATATATATATATATATATATATATACAGGGTGTTTCAGCGAACACTTTCAAAAATCCTTAAAGGTTGCCTGTGGCAGATAGCCCAATTCTAGTTCATGAGCTGGTCTACTCGAAGAGGCGGACATTACTTTCACGAGAAATTGAAGTGCATAATTGAAGGATTAACAAAAATTCACTAATTAAGTTTTTAACTAATTATCTGATGGGAAATATTGCAATTAACAAATTATAGCCGTGGAGTTTGCAAGGCGGATCCACTTGGAACGAATTCTCGGGATGATACCAGTTTCGAGATATTAATTCCCGAACTTTGCGGAGAAATGCATTGGCGTTCCAGTTAGTTTCTTAACAAAACGTCGCTTTCTGCATTGAAGCACAAACTTAACTGGAACGTCAATGCCTTTTTCCGCAAAGTTCGGGAATTATTATCTCGAAACTGGTGTCAACCTGAGAATTAATTTCAAGTGGATCCGCCTTGCGAACTCCGCGGCTGCAATTTGTACATTGCGATATGGGCCATCAGGTAATTAGTTAAAAACTTAATTATTGAATTTCTGTTAATGATTCGATTATGCATTTCAATTTCTTGTGAAAGTAATGTCCGCCTGTTCGAGTAGACCAGCTCATGAACTAGAATGGGGCTATCTGCCACAGGCAACCTTTAAAAAATTTTGAAAGTGTTCGCTGAAACACCCTATATATATATATATATATATATATATATATATATAATTTCAAACAGAATGGTTTATAGTCTTTTACGCATGTAGTTCAGAAATAAGGAGCACACTGACGAGATTAAGAAAAAAAAAAAAAAAAAAAGCGGTCACCATATTCTGCTCCTCAGCCCGGAGCACTGCCCAACGCCTGATGCAGTTCACACACTCGGCACGTCTGTGGTGCCGCGAAGCCGCCGATTTGCTTCCTCTGCGCGGATCCTCCTCTAGTTGTTCTTGTTTTTCTCGTCTCCTTCTCCTTGTTGTCGCAGCCGCGCTCGGGTTGCGGTCGGCCCCGTCCAAGGAGCACCTGCCGAACGACTGAGTGGTTTTGAATAATCGATGCGCGCAGCCGTGCGTCGCTTGCGCCGCCGGCGCGCCGTTCCTGTCCTGTCCGCCGCCTAAATATATCGCCCGAGTCCCCGATGCTCGAGCCGACCGGCTTCTCGAGAGTGCTTTTGACACTCGTGTCGCGCGATCAGTCAACCCTCCTCGATCGCGCCGGCGAACGAGCACGCGCGGAACGAGACGCGGTTGGTGCGTGCGCTGTCGCGCGCGGTGACCGTAATAAAGAGAGGCCAGGCGCCGCGCTGTTGCTAACGCGCTTACGTAATAGCGCTCCGGACCGGGGGCAATAAGTTAGGGTGAGCGAGCGTCTGTCCTTGGGAAACCCAGTGGTTTGGCCGCATGCACTGGAGCGAGCATGTAATCAGAGCAGGCGGAGCTCCCCCTGCCCTTTTAGTTTTTTTGTTTCGTCGTTCCGAGCAAGGAGTTTAGGGTTGTTCGATCAATAGTGCTCGATGAATTGCGTTGATGGTATCGACGTTTTAACGACTTGACGGAGGGATTGCGCTGTTTCCACGACGCGGCGTAGCTGGAAATGGGTGGAACGGACTTGATGGTTATAATTGCTAGACACTATATACATTTTCTTTTTTATTCCAAGTTTTCTTCTGTACGGCTTGCCCCGCGGGAATCTCCTATGATCTATACGGAGGGAGGAGCTCATTTTTATTTTTTTATTTCTACTCTGTGCAGCTCGTACGTATATATGCGCCCAAACCTATCCGCACGACGTGAATTTGCTCGGGGAGTAAACTCCTTTCGCGATTATCGTTGTTTATTCATAATTGTTATCGTATTTGGTTCGGTGGTGGCGGTGCTGATGTTGCTACAGGCGGGGTTAGCCTGGCAGACTCTTTCTGCTCAAAAAAAAAAAAAAAAAAAGGTCACCATGCGTCCATCAGTCCTAGCTGTCTGTCGCAGAAATGTTCGCTCTGTTGGTCATGATCAGTGGACCTTCGTCGTTATAGAGGGTGAAACACGTGAGACGAACTGGCGAGAATGTACTGTGGGGTCTGACTCTATGGGGTTCTCTCTCATTGAAGCCTCGTCATGTGCAATCGCGAAGCCAGTCCGGCATTGTCAACCAGTGTCTTATCGACATCAATGCGTCATTGGGCAACAACGTTCGAACGAATGATTCTGTAGGCAATTGCTTTCTCTCATCTCACGTTAATGACAAATATTGAACGATAAATCACCGCTTTTTTTCGAAATCGGTTGTCTATGCGAGAGCTCGTAAGTCTGAAGCAGGAACATTCGGGCTGGCATAGCCTATAATCTGGACGGTCTTGGCTGCACGCGTCTTAAGGACAAATTATTTAGGTAGCTCTGCCTCGCTGACAATTATGTACATTTCAGCTATAGTTTTAAATGTGTAACAATCTTACGCATTGTAATAATTGATGTGTTTGTTTCACTAGCACTATTTCTTGAATTTAGTTCCTCGCCTGCGAGCGCGCGACGATAACGCAAGTCGTGGACCCTATACTGCACTCAAAGCGGTCGCTGGCTGCTGCACCCTAAGCTTGGGGCCTTTATTCTTCAGCTCCATTGTCAAATATACACTCTCTAATTCTCGTAATATTGCTTCAAAACTGTCTTTGATGACTTTCGTAGCACCTGTAGACAACACTCTAAAAACGATCAGTCGAATATGCAGTGAGACACTAAATTCGGTTTTCCAGATGTGTTACGCACTAATGTACTTGGCATTTCTTCTTTGGGTCCCGTGGGTGAGAAAAAGAAAAAAAAAGAACCGAGCGATTAAAAAAATATATAAAAAGTAAGAAATAAGATAGGCAGTGTAGTTTTAGTGTAACATTTTTATATATAATAAAGTTGAAGCGTTGGGAACTCGCTCTGTTGTCAAAATTACTGGAGAGAACTCTGTCTGTTGTGACTACATGGGAGCTACAAGAATGGCAGTTCAGCCAGAATTGGAATGATAATTAGTACCTAGATTTGCCTAAACTTCGTCCTTATGACTTCAATTTTTCAATCCGCCCAATTTTTTCAAATTGTTAATTTTCAGCAAAAAATATTGCGTTGTAAGTGCACCAATTCACAATAATTTTGTAAGTGCGCAGAGTCCTATTGCGTTATGCGTTTCGAAATATGGGACAAGTTTTAAATTTAGGCCGATAAAGGCAGATAAATCGCGGTAAATTAAAGCCGCAACAACGCTTAAAGCCACTAGCTCGAAGATCAGACAAATACATGTGCTTACCATTATTATCATGCTTGCCGAGCGATCGCAGCGCCATAGTTTTTATCTAATCCAAAATCAAGAAGGGGGCTGACAGATGCACATCGATATAAAGTGCCTCGGAAAATCTGGCCTGCGTTTCGATAGGTGGACCGATAGGTGTCAAAGGTAGGTCCACCCATCGAGACCTAAGTCAACCTTTCCTGAGGCACTTTATCCCTGCTCATGTAACCTTTACACCACAGAGTCCTTTTTAGGTAAAACACGGGGAATGCGGGAGATGGAAATTCAAGTACGATGAGCAACACGAGGACAAGGCTCCTGCTTTCACCTTGTTCTCGAGTTGCTCAGAGTCCTTTGTAGTAATTTTAGCAGGAAGCTTTATGCATCTGAATGTCAACAGATGGTTGCCGTGCTGTTGTTGCGCTTGCACTCTTTGTGTCTACGCTGTATCTTAGAGGTCGCTCTCCGTGTGTTCCATCTGGCCTGCCGCGCGCGCAGTCTCTTTGAAAGCCTATAGTGACTTGTGGCGGGCAGTGCGGCCTGCGTCATCGCGACACGCGCTTCCGCGTTCACGCGTACGTACGGAGGAAAAACAAACACTGTTATGTCTGGGCTGCTGCGACGACATTTAAGCTTGCGAGCGAGCGTTGCTCTTATATGTGGCGTGTTGTGACTATAGGGGTGTGTGTAAACAGTGCGGCGTTTCTCGGCAGCGCGTGTTATAATACGTGGCTTGGAAGTCGCGTTTAAGCACACTTCACGGATCGCATCTACAATTGGCGGAAGCGAGAACAGTTACACCGTCCAGTTTAGTTCGTATATAGCCTTGTCAGCACGTTTAGCGCCGAATTCATATACCAGGCGCATTGTTCCGAAAGCATAGGAAAAAAAAAAAAAGATTTTCTATTTAATGTTTGCTTCTACATATCATCGAGCGTTTGTTATTCAGTTTGATAATACGGACGCTTTCGAATCACATTTGATAGCTTGCCGCGTTTCACTTCTGGCACTGTCTCTGAGTGCCACTGCCGCTGAGCGACTGCTCAAGGGAATGACTGGTTGATTTCGGCATGCTCCAATTGTTTTTACTTCAAGCAGCAACGACACATGACGATGGCGATACTAATAATAAGCAATTGATACTAATGATAACAATAATAAACAATTTTGCAGAACTCATATACGATAACTATCCGAGTATGTCTTTGGAATACTTTAATTAATCTTTGCAACGAAGATTGATGAAGAAAAATTATAGTTTCCTTTTTTTTTTAATTGAAGAGCGCCGTCAACGAGGTTACGCCCACATTTCATTTTTTTTTTACTGCACTATCTTAATGATCGGCTCACGAAAATGGTTAGATAGATGACCGCATGAAGAAAACTGGTCTGACGATGCCAAGAACGCTATTCGCATTAATAATAATAATCAGTCAATCAATCAATCAATCAAATAATAATAATGATGATAATAATAATGATTATTGCTGTGATCTTCGCCGAGGTTGAGGGCTCCGGATCACTGTCAAACATCTGAAACTCTCTTCAGCGTGTGCTGACGACGAAGCAAACGAGAGTCGCTGCATTTATAAGGACGCATAATAATAATAAAAAAAAAGAACATTCTCTTCGCGAAGATAAGCGGCTGCACAACGCCGCGGACTGCGCATTAATCGCCCAGACCTTCGCATACATCTGTAAGTTGTCGATTCCAACGAACCCGCTCGATCGTATATGCGATGTGAAAACGCGGCCAAAAGGCGCGCCCGCGACGTATAGTAATATGCACTCTCGTGTACGCGTGCGTGACCGGCGACAAAAGAGGCCGTTCGCGCGTTGTAGTATACTGGGTGTGCTACCGGGTATGCATGCCCCACTGCGTGCGTCTCTGGCAGCGCTGTGTCTGGTTCCGGGAAATTGGAGCCGATCGCGGATCCCGGGGCCCTTAATTATCGCGGGCACTCTGTGGCCCCATATCGCGGCATCGGCGATATGGGGCCGCAGAGTGCCCGCATGGCTCGTCCGCAATTAATTTACTCGGCTGTCACCGTGGTGCCACGCAGTGACGGCTTCGGGGACGTGAGATAGACATCCGTATGCGCGTAGCCCTGCATGCCGAAATCCCGCTTCACTTACACGTCGCAGGCGCACCCGCCGCGGTGCCCCTAAATTGCGGCGGGGCGTTGGCGCTGCCATAGTAGCTCCGAGCGATCGCGATCCGCGTGTATACACATTTGCGCGTAATACTAATAGACGCTGTGGTGGTGGCTCGGGTCTCGGCGGCGACCGATCGATTGCGACCTTCGGCATGCCGCGGTTAGCATCTCAGCAATTCCGTGCAGTGCAGGGTAATGTACGCGGGTTTCCTCAGCCGACCGGAAAAGAGACCCCAAAAAAGTAGAGCTTCTCCATCGTTCGCCTTTGATCGCCCGCCTCCGATGCCGGACAGGATGAATGGAAGCTTCGCGGAAGGATTGCTATAGAGCACAATGTGCGAGTCCTCCCCCTTTCTCTGAAACGCGCAGCCTGCTCTGCTTATTGATGATTGACTGACAGGAGGCCTAGCCCTTCGCTGCCCTGCATGTAATTAGTGAGACGGAGTATGTAGATGGTATTTTGGCGGCGGCGGCGTTGGTGGAAATGGGATTCCTTTCCATTTCGCGCCGTGGCTCGCAGTGTGGCATTCCCATCGGCGCCCAGCGGTCAGAATTGTACCGCGTTGGCGCAGCGACAGTGTCACAAAGGAGGGACGGGAACGCATGCTTTTCTGCGTGTTCTTTTCTCATTACGCAACGCTGTTGATACGGACACAAAAGGTCGTGGCCGATGGTTGCTGACAAAATGAAATAACCTGTTTCTTGATAGACTAGTATGCTCGAACCTCGCGGTTTGGGCAAATTGCGCACAGAAAAGCAGTCTGCAAGTATAAGAACAACAACAACAACAACAACAACAACAACAACAACAACAACAACAACAACAACAACAACAACAACAACAACAACAACAACAACAACAACAACAACAACAATGTTATTTTGTTAAATACCTGCAGTATTCGCGTATACAGACTGTGGGGGCTTTCCTGTCTGATCGCTGTATTGCGAGTGGGTTTCTCACCCTTATCGACACTATCTTCAGTATGATATGAAATGATATTAAGGCTTCCGTTGGGACTAGTCGGGATAGCATTGGTGCAAAACTGTGCAGCGCTGTTTCACGCAGCCACGACCTAAAGTCCGCGCTTGATATCGATGCTCCCAATGCCACAGCAGCCTTCGCTGTAGCAGGAAATGCTATAAACGCTGAAGAGGCGCACCGACGAACTGAAAGATGAACTCATATGTGTGACTGATATTTCATCACCTTCCGGCGTTCGCTTCATTGTGTAACCTAGCGACTTAATACGGGAGAACCGTTTTCTAGCGTCGGTCACTTGCCGTATATGACTTCGCTCATCTGTATCTCACTGCTTGTGCTTGCAAGATTTGAACGCACGCGCCTCGGCTGTCCCAAATTGACTTCCGCCGTGTCAAGTAGCCGGGACCGTTACCGGCGTGCACGGGCGCTGCTTCCGATATCACGAAGGAAGAAGTCATTCGGGGCCCCATTTCCGGATTCATTTCACCCGTTTCGGGTTCATTTCCTCCGCATTATTCGTTCATCAGAAGAAGATATTTCGCGGGCGGAAAGGCGTCATTCCCGCACGCTGCTCAGCCGCTTTCTCCTCATACCTTCGAGCAATCTCTCCCAGAAAACCCGCTTCATACGGTGCTCGCTTTGTGAATTGGGATAGATAGAGAACGTTACTTCACTCCACCTGCGCGTATCGGTAGTAGTACACGGCGAAACGCTAACGTCGAGGAGTGGTGAATCTTCGTGTCGTGCGTCATGAAAGATTAAGTTAGTTATGTGATGTCATGTAGTTACCTGGTGAGCTGTGTAAGTATGGTTCACTCGTTGGAAAATCTGTGAGCTGTGTGTTTTGAAGGACACCGTTATTTACCTTTATTTATTTAAGAAACTGCGCGTTTTTACATGTATCTGCATGTTTCCGTATATGTACTGTCGTCCTTGGCTTCCTGGACTATAGGGTGCAGCAATTTGTACGTGTTCGTGACCTTTGACTGTGTTCAGTGCTGTCCGGCGCTTTCTTAATTACCATTTTGTTTGCCACGTGGCGCCGAGTAACCAATGCCATCGAATGGCCCCAACCTCGCTCGTTTTGTGTCACTTCTGTTAGGTATAGCAAGGTGATCTGCCCCTTTTCAACAGCTCCTTCGAGGCATTTGGGCTTGTTAGGTTTATGTCGATTTGCCACCAAACAGACACATGGTAAGAAGGTAGCAGATGACGTACCTCCTTCCCTTCCTCCTGTTCTTCCTCCTCGAATCTTGTGCAGCGGAGAAAGGTCGTTCGCGACACCCCGTCTGTAGAAAGAACCGCTAATCGCCTACTTTCCAGTGATTCACCTGTTACAGTCTGTAGCCTTCGACCTCAAGCTTCGCATATCGTATACAGTGGAACGGTGGCTTCAACAACGCGCTTTCACCCAGTCTTTCTCCATGCCTGGCACGCATTCGTTATGCGACGAGTGGAGGGGGGGCATCGCGTTCATTTCTCGCGTATCCCTTTCTGGCAAGGGGTCGCTCGCTTTGTGGCCGGCAATGGGAGGTTGCTGGTTAGAGCGCGCGCGCGCCTCGAGATGGTTGCGAATACTATATAAAAGGTGGGCGGGTGCGCTGTGCACAGGGGCTTGATGAGCTCGGCTGCGCTCTGCCGGCGGGTTATATTCTTCGCGCCGCTCATTGTGCGGGCCTCACTCGGTCACGTTTTCGTGACCGTTTCGGTCCGGCATGCCGCCTCTCTCGTCGCGCCTCTCTTTCTGGGTTAAGAGCTTCGATCGGCTCCCGCGAGATCGTCCCCCCCGCGCGCGCGCACTTTCACACCCTCTCGCCCCCGTGGCTTCATTAGGGGGACGCGCGGGGTATGTATAATTGCGCACGCGCGCGTGCGCGGGTCCATTCTTCTCCCTCTCTGTGGACGCGGCCACGTCCGACATAGGGAAAGTTTGAGGCGGCCCGCGCGCGCAATTGCGCGTGCCTTATCTCTGGCATGCCAGACTCCGATATTATTAATGTGGGCGCGACGTCGATAGCGACTTCGTGCGTGCGTTCGCTCATCTTTGCCGCCGCCGTGGCGTGGTGTCTCGTGTACGGGCTCAGCCGTATGGACCGAGAGCAATGACCGAGTCGATGCTGTACGACTCGCTCTTATAGATTATCCCGTTTCTTTAGCAGTTGCGAAAGGTATGAGCTAAGATGTGGGTTTGCTGTCTGGAAGCAAATTTTCTTCTTAAGAAAAGATATTATGTGGGAAGTACATCATAAATGAGTGAGTGGCGCGGGGCTGAGGCAAATACGATACTCATTTTAATGCAAGCGCGTCATTCCATACGACCCGGCAGTCGGTCTTATTGCGAAGGTCAGAGAGAGAGAGAGAGAGATAGAGAAAGAAACTTTATTGTTTGTCCAGGCTTCATCGACTTGAGCCCAAAGGTGGGTAGCCATGGCCTCGCTGCCGGCGCCCGAGCCCTGCTCACCAACCGTAGCTGGTTTTGAGGGTCTTGCTAAAGGTCACGAAAAACGCAAGGCAAAAGACGTGCAATAAGGCAAGTCACTTCAGGATCAATTTACGAGGCGCAGTGCATTTCCAGCATTGCACGTGTGCGGGGTACCAGCTTTTCTACGCAAGCGATCTCTCCTTACGTTATTAGGGTTGCCAGACACATTTGCCGCTTCGATCCGAGCGGTTCGATCCGTTTGGCTGCGTCGCAATCTCTCCCTCGTCACTACCTGTTCGTGTTGTCTTACTGCGGAAGTGTTCCCTCGTTTTATCTCCGCCGTTTTTCTGTCACCGTCTCAACTTTTGTCCCTATATCTTGCTGAAGAAAAAAAAATGTTTTATCTATGTGATAAGCATGTCGCACTTCCTCACTCTCACGCGTATTCACGTACAGGAAAGAGGAAATCCGCCTAACGACAGAAGCTTTCCATATTCTCGAACCAGGAAACAGATCAGTCAGCGCGCCACATTGCACTGCGAAAGGATGAGCTTAACGCTATAGTTCCCGAGTTTCCTAGTTTTCTTTTCTTTTTTTTTCAGGCACATAATTGCGCGAATTTCTATAAATTTATTTTTATGGGGGCTGTGTTTTTCAAATAAATGATAACACCTTGATTCGATATATATATATATATATATATATATGTGTGTGTGTGTGTGTGTGTGTGTGTGTGTGTGTGTGTGTGTGTGTGTGTGTGTGTGTGTGTGTGTGTGTGTGTGTTGAAAACTGAATGCAAGATGAGCACGTAGTCTTCTAGCTCCGCATAATATATTTATATTTCTATTAGAATAGGGGCGTTGGTCTTCAAGCAGGCCTGGGCGTTGCGTTGCAGAAGGCTATTCCAAAAGCAGGGCTGGCTACTGGCGAGCGCGAGCTTGAGCGCAACCGCCGATCGTCGTCGTCTTCTTTTCCCAGACATCGAAGCGCCTGTCATTCGCCTTCAGTACAATTGCCCGCTCTAGACAAGCAAATCCTGGCTGTCCGGCGTGCATTTAGGGAGGGCAGAGGGCATTTAAGCGGACGTTTGTGGGTCACCTGAGTGCTCTCCGAGAGAGATGTAGCCAGTGCTCTCCCCTCTGCTATGAGAGGTAGCTGGTGCTCGCCCAGAACGATGTAGTCTGCAGGGGAGATTAAGTAGCGCTGACATGCTACGGACGTACTGCGCTCCGTACACCGGCCAGTACGATGATGATCCCCTTGTTCTGTAAATATGTTTGCCTCTTCCACGTAAATAAACCCCCTGTTCCGTTTACTCTACTTCTCGAACTCGTACTCATCACGAACGAAGCAACTTTTGTCAAGTCTGCTCGGACGACGGCGTGGGCCCGCTTAGCCTCCGTGCGACGCCCCGGTAGCGTAGGCCAGCTACCCGTTACTAGACGCACCGGTAGTGTGGGCTAGAGAGCGACCCACTGTGTGACGCCAGACTCCGCGATCGCGACTCCCAGCGCCTACATCGGCCGCCGCGGCCGGGATTCGATCCCGCGATCTCGTGCTCAGCAGCGCAACGCCTTAGCTGACTGAGCCACCGCGGCGGATAGCTTATTTTAATCACGCGATCTGACGGGATTCTGTATACAGTTCAAACTACGAGGAAGCTAGAAGTAAACTTGCGCTGCGTAAGACGAGCCAGTGCGTATATGCTATTAAATATGTATACCAGCAAGACGAACACCCGAGGAAGTGGATCGAACGTGTTCGTGGGCAACGTTGATGCAGAAGTATAACGTGGTTAGGAATTTGTGTGTGTGGCTTGGCCGGATGTTTTACAAAGCAGAGATCTGATAGTGAGAGAACATCACGAAAAAAAAAAAAAAATGTTCAGAAGTGTACAAGTGGCAGGTCAGTCGGTGTAGCATTGTCGAAGATAAAACAGTACAATACACAGGAACAGATGGTTGGTGTTTCGCCCTGCTCGTGTTGCTTCGTCTTGCGCTCTGTTCTGTGTGTAATTGTGCTGTTTTATCCTATATACAAGAAAAAAATCGGTCTTCATTCTTCAAACGATTTGATTGTGATGATTATGATGAGACAGTGATATTCGCTGCCTTGTCTTAAGTGTCCCCATGGGGAGTGTCAACTGTATTTCTCAGCTGTGCACAGCTGAAAAATACAGTTGACAGAGCCACACTTTTCCATCCTTTGTCTCGGAGGGCACGACCGAGCAAGTATGCATGCATGCGATGCCATCTTGAAGGGTTGTGGTCTCTATTGGTTTGCCGCAGCGCCGGTGCGTTATTGCGTGGAGCTCGTCCTCGTTGTGAACGTGGTTTGCGTTCAGCTGAAGAGCCCTTGATCAGCGGCGGGAATCGCCGAACATCTGAAGCCGCGCGGTCCGCTTCTTCGAGCTATAACCCTGCCGCTATCGACCGCTTGCGAAGACTGTGCGCACTTCATCCTTCTCCTCTATTTGCTTTGAAGCTATCTCTCGAATTTCGCATACACCACGCCGTTTATTCCTTTCCCGCTTCGATAACTAGTGTAACTTCGTTGCACAACGTTAACGTGTACAGCCTGGGTTGAAACGTTTTTATTTCGAGATACGGGTTTGAAAGGTCAACCTCCCAAATTATGTTTTCCCCCGAGTGGGAAACGCTATAGTTAGTACAGTTCTTTGTATAGTTCTAAAGTATAGTTCTTGAGAGACGTTCATATTGAAATAACTTCGTCGTGACGTCATAGAAGTGAGCGAACGTGAATGCCTTGCACATCTATACAAGCTCTCCTTGAGTCGGTCGATGGGGCATTTGCCGCTGCATTCTGGGTTTGTCACCGACACTACAGTGATTATGTGCACTTTTTACAACATTGTGAGTTCGCTCATTGCTACGTACCTGCATTTCATACGTCAAGCTTGTTTTGACTGCCGGTCGTTCCTCAGTTCTGGCACAAGCATCTCCATTCACGGCGCCTCTCGATCAACTATGCAATGTCTGAAATTGCTTTCCTCGTGTACCGAGCCGTCGTGTGAGCGCCTGCCGGTTGATGGAAAATACGACCCTCTACATTGCGTAACCCATCAGGAGGCTTTTTATATAGTCAGTCCTTCTTGTATTTTTGACTCCCATCCCAGATAGACGGGGGATGAATTAAGAAGAACTCGGGAGCACAAAGCACAACACGGGGCGTCCGCCAGCCAGCGGGCCTTGAAGATGGGAGCCTTCACGTCGCTCGGCTCCTGAAGCCGCGCGCTGCCGTTGTGGCCTGGATCGTGAGCCCGGCACCGTGAGACGGACTCCGCTCCTGAGGGCGATGTCATGAAAGTTGGAGGGCTGTGGGGTGGGCTTTCGGGGCTGCTGAGGCTTCACTTTTAATTCGCCGCCGATATGCGCTCTTTTGTGTGCGCTTGGAGCCGAGTTCCTTCGATGCGGCGGGCCCTCCTGTTCGTCGCCTCAATGGAGGTCGTGACTGATGTGGTCTAATATTAGCACGGGATGGGGGGAGCGGTCCTCCTTTCTGCCCTTACCTCTTTGTTCTTTTATCTTTATTGAAGGTTGCCACGTTTTTCGCTGCTGTCCGTGGGACAAGCGCGCGGCGTTGCGCTCCTGCTGCTGAGTCCCCGAGCGCCGCCGCTGTTAAGTGGTTCTTCTTGCTCGGTTATTTCTTGCGCGCTTCGCATCTTGCAGTCCCTTGAGTGCGGGCCCCTCTCTTTTGGGAACTGCCGAAAGGGGCGCTTTCGGCGCTCGACCTAATCACTGCTTTTCTTTTTATTTTTACGCTTTTCTTTCTGTATCCACATTTCGGCGCTGCGCAGGATTCGTGTGCCGCAGCGTGAGGACGGCGTGCATCCATCCGTGTTCTCGAGTCATTAGTTGTATTCAATTACGATTTTCTCGGCGATTAAGTCGTCTCTTGGTGCGCGACAGACGCTGAGAGATTCTAGCTCAGTGATCTGAATTTCGCGCACTCAATACACGGTCGAAGTCGTTTGACAAAAGCTCGTCTATTCGGTGACGGAATATGTCGGTAGAAAAGGACAGTGATTACACTCAAATATTAAAAAGGCTAGAAAATATTAATGACACCTCTGCTTCCTTTCGAAAGGTTTTTCAATTCGGCCGTTGTACCCAAGTTCTCGTACAGGAGAGCCGAAACATTACTGTATATTTTTGTTTTCACTTTTGAAGTGCAACTGTGGATGGAGTCCTTATTTTTCTTGTGTCATATAAAAGCGCGGAGTACGTCCAGCGCCATTTGGTCTTTGTCGCCACGGCGTCATAAAACCCACCTTTCTCCTCTTCTCTCCATTTCCGCTTGTTGGCCGTCATATTAAGTAAACCAGAATGTGCGCCTTTAGTATTCGAAGAACCATCGGCGATCACGATTGGTGTGGGACCCTCCACCACGCGGCCGCCTTCGTGATTCAACTTTTGAGGCTTTGTAAACTTGCACTGAACCCATAATTAATGAAATACGTGGTCTAATTGCGGAAGCAAACCGGTAGTACACATTACCGAGTTCCTTTCTTTGCCTTGCCGTTAAAGAAATGACCTCTCGATTGTGCGCAGCGAACGGTTCGGATTGCCATATAGCATGAAGGCATCATGTACGCGGCACGTATGGAGTCTCTCGTGCACATATTGCCGCCAGTCGAATAATCGTCGCGTCGTGCCACTTTGGAGCTGCGTGCGAAAGGCTCAAGTCACTCACTAAGTGGCCGATTTGCCTTGCTCGTGTTTGCTCGACCGCGCCTTGTTTCCGCCCTGCGCGCCCCTCGTGTGCAGTTCATTGTACGATCGCGAGGGACGAACAAACGACGCCGCAGCCAGTCTCTCTATAAACGATTATTATAGCGGTGGTCATGTGCCCGCCAGGCCCACGCGGAAAGCTCACACGCTCTACATAGATCAACGTGTATAACGCTATAGTATACACGGACGCACGTGCGCGCCAAGTCGGGTATATTAACTGCGTGTTCGCGGCCCAATCGAACGATTTCCCCGCAAGTTGTGCAACGGCTGCGTTTTCGCCGATCTGAGGCTGCGTCGATTCATTTGCGAAACCAGCGGAGCGAAGCTATTTTGCCGCCTCTTGTAGACCGTGCATCGTGCGGCAGTAATATGAGGGGAGGGAGGAACGGAGTAAGACTTGGCGGGCGGGAGGGGGGCTAAGGGGAACGGACGTTGCCGTCGGCGGGAATCGCCTAATTGCGATTAGTGTCGCGCTCGAGCGCAGGCTTGTGCGGTCGTCCGTGGATTGGGCAGCCGATCGAGGTCGGCCGTTTGTTGATTGTTTTGCCCGGCGCGCGGAACGCCCTTGTGGTGGCGTCTTGCGGGGGTATACGTAGAATTTATAGGTGCGCGACTTCAACGGCGTTTCCTCCTTCAGCTGCAGATCGAAAGAGAATAAACAAGTTTATTAGATATTTTTAAGTGCGCCTCCGGCGTGGAGATCTTATAGTCTCGGGCCCCATATGGGCCAACTACCACCTCCGCCGCCATTGTTGACCAGCAGCGGTGGGTTCAGTCAGTCGCTCCTCCGCCCAGGAAGTTTGATAATGGTCAGTCCGGAACTGGGAGGACGCGGAAGGAGTGTCCTGGGAATTAGTCAGACCATGATATATGGAGTGCTTAGGAAGTCCAGTTGTCACGGCGATTGTTTAGCCCTATAGCTCACAGGTTCTCGCCAGCGAGAATTGCGGAAGTTCGAGCACTCGTGAAACTTATGCACGGCATAACGCAGTCGAGGGAATACTTAGCACGTCGCCACTGCCTTATGGCATCGATGTCTCTATATTGACCGAAGGCTCCCGACTGTTGCGCTTTCAGGTGGCCACACATGGCTGTTGCACAGCGTTATACGTAGATGCAATACGAAAAAAAAAAAAAAAAGAAAAAAAGAACACAGGACATGTAAGGAACTGCTCTTACGCTGCCGCCGCTGCGTTTGTTAAATTTGATATGTGCCATATGAAGACATCTTCATTGACACTGCCATCCTCAGCAGCTCCTCTCCCTCCCCCTTTCCCGCTTCGATTTCCTTTTCTTCGTTTTCGTGTGCATCGCGGCATTTCATTTGGTGCGGCCTAGATCACTGGCGCCTCCTTTTTTTTTTTTTTTTTCCCACGCCACAAACCTTGCTTTATCTTGCGTAGACGCCTCGCGGTTACGAGGACATCGCTCCGCCACTTGACGGGTCCGCCATAAAGCAGAGTGAGGTAAAAGAACGAACGAGCGAAAGAAAAGAAGCAAATCAGAGATCACGTGCTAAGCTTTGACTTTGCTGCGGCGCTCGTGTTGTGTTGGGCGTCGTATCTTCTTTGCGACGTCTGCTATCGTTTACAACCCGACGTGTTATTGCGCCTTCGTGAATGGTGTCCCCGTATGGCGGGCGACCGCGGGACGGGTCGCGTGAAGAGGTGCGCTTCGGGTAATCAGTGGCGCGCCGCGGCCGGCCGGGAGCCCCGCACGACCGTAAACAGGAGGGAGGTCGGCTACGACGTTGTTTGTGTGTACGCGCGCGCCTCTTGCAAGCGACAGTGAGTTATAAAACTGGGCGATATGACAACCTTGCTCGCTTGCGATGCTGTGTAGCGCTTACTATATAAATCCTGTGTGCACGTAAAAGGCTGATCATGCAGCGTTGGTAAGGAGGAAAAAAAAAAGGAAAAAAAAAGCTACTCCGCTTATTAAACAAATAAAAAGTATGATTATATATATATATATATATATATATATATATATATATATATATATATATATATATACACGTGCATGTCTGTGCCTTTGGGGTCAGTTTGTGGCTGGAAAAGCTCGCAACGGATTGCACGAGCTTATACAGAATACGTGAAGCTCGCGGCAGGCGCGAACGCGACGGCACAACTTCAAAGTTTCGCTATAAAACGTGGTCGGTAAGGTGCTGCGATTAACTGCTTATTTACGGCAGCGAATTTTAACAGGCTTGTCCGTTCCTCTCACTCTCTCCGGTGGTATTTTAAATGTAATGATTGATTGCGGTGACATTAAGTTTTGAAGATGTCGCTCGGGGTAATGACGCATGGATATCGCAATGAAGAAGCGCCACGTAAGTTCCGATTATTTGGAATGCTTTCAGCGTGCACCGAGTTTTTGTCGCGGGTGTCGCGGCGTTTTCTTTCTTTCTTTTTTTTTTTTTTCTGGAACGGGTGTTTTATGTGCTTGGCTGTTCGGGTCGGCCACGCTGTTTGTGTACCATACGCCTCTCAAGTAAGTCTGCGCTGTTTTACTCAGCGGGACACGCTTCGCAGCTGGAATTGGAACAGAATGAGCCTAGCCGTGCATCTCGCTGTTTCGCAACCGGTGGGTTCCCAGCGCAGCGGACTCCTACCGTTGCCTCCCCAAGCGGTCAGAACAAGCGCTGCGTGTCTCCGCTGCGCTGCTGCTCTTGGTCGGCTATAGGTGCCCCCGTTGCGATAAGCCCGAAAGCGACGAAAAACAGATCGTTCGCGTATAGCATACTTTGCCTCGCGCGAACCACGGGAGCCTCTTCGAGCGTGTGCCTTCTTTCTTTCCCTGCTGGGCCAACTAGCTTGAGAGGCTGTTGTTGTTTCTTCGCAACATGTATATAGCATGCCGCTCGAGCGAACTTTGCGCCTAGAGGAAACAGTTTTCTTCGTCGTCGTATATTATTTCGCGGAGGCAGAGCGGAATGCAGCAGCCACTATACACGCAGTTTGTCGTCTCTCTGCAGACGAAAAGCTATATATGTGCGCCGCGGAATGAAGCAAGAAACACGCGCTCGGCAAATACACGGAGTCCCGCGGAAAACCGAGCGGAGATAGCGAGAGACGAATGAAGGAAAACCAAACGGCCTGCCCTCTCGATCGGAGACTCTTCGCGACAAGCCACGCGATCCTCCAGGAAGGATGCGAGGCAGAAAAGAAAACAGAAAAGAAAGAAGCAGAGAAACTGTGCGAAAAGCCGTCGAACGACCAGAAACTGGGAAACAAATGGGCGTCGAAAAGCTCGCGGGGCGGGGGGGAGAGGAAAAGAGGGGGCCAGCAGAGTTTGAAAGTCGCGATTAGGGTGAAAAATAACGCCTCCTTTGTATCGGAGCGTCGGCGACGACGATGCTCGTGATTTCGCTCTGAAAAAAAAAAAAAAAAAAAAAAAAAAAAAAAAAAAAAAACCGCCAGAGATGAGCGCGCTTGACGAAGGCTCGTCCGCACCATACCTTCTATAGTGGCTTCTTCTTTAACGCTATACGCTGATCTGGTTTGTAGCGGAGCTGCAGCACCTCTTTCTCGCTGCCGTGTTCGGGCGGCCCTCGTTTCTCTCCCGTTATCTCCGCGATGCTGCCTGTCCTGGTTCACATCTCTCCCGTGGGCGCGGTACCTTTTCTTTCTTTTTTGATGCTCCCCTTTATCTACGGTGCCACCACCCGCAGCGGCCCCCCGGTCTTCTGCCGCACCTTTATTATTCGTGCGCGCGCGGCGTCGCACGAGAGATGATAAAGCGCCGGCGAAGGAAGGAAACAGTAGCGAGCATTCGAGAGGTGAACGCGAGACTGCGCGGCAGGCGGTTGAGAATATCGCGTAATTGGGGTAGTTTGTTTGTGCTCGCAGTACAGGTCCTCGGGGATCTCACTCGTGGGAAAGAATCTCTCGCGCGTGCACTGGCTAACGCGCCGCCTTCTGGGCAGCTTGTGCGGCGTACCGAATAGCGCATATGTGCATATATGAGCTATATTTAAGGAACCAAACTTAACCAAGTTGCTAGTTAATGGAACTCAACAGAACCACACTGTCTTCCAGAGATGTTTGTGCCGTATTTATCCCCGTTTTTAGTGTGTCTGGGTATAGATGTGGACTCGATATTTCGTGCCTGTACGTTAATCATAGGGTCGTTGCAGCGAATTTCGTGGCTGTATACAGTTCTTGTTTCGGTATTTAGACCGCTGTTTTCGTCTTTCTATGTTGTCGGTACGCGTCTTGCGTGTCTTGGTGACTCACTTCGGTCCCCGTGTACGCACGTACACTTTTTCCTCTTTTGCTGACTCACTTTCAGTCAACTGACTCATTGGCGTTCATTTTGTGGTGTGCAGCGTCGGAACGGGTGGCCCAGAAGGGGAGTTCCCTTTACTCTGAAATCTCCCGTGGTGGACCGACCGGTGGTACACGCCCGCGCTAAATATACGTTTACCGCTCGTTAGAGAGATAATTCTATAGCTTGTCCTCCTGCCTTGAGGAGGGAGAAAGGGTTGGAGGCGCGCGCATGCGCACTTACGTCAACAATGTGTACCCTCCTGCGCCGTACGCGTGACGCGTAGAACCGCTTGTGCGTCCGCTCGGATTCCTATCTTCGGCGAAGACCTCGTCTTCCCTGGCGACCTGGCTTGCACACTGTAGCTCGAGTTGATGACACTCAAATTCACGAGTATATAGGTGTGATCACGCCCTCCACCATTCACACCCTTTCCCATGGTCTTTCTCTCTTTTCTTTTTTAATCAGCCTACGCATTGCACCTATGTTATTTTTTTTTTCATTCGTACTTTCATATTTACTTCCCAGCGTCTTTCCTATCTGTTGAGCTCCAAGGTTCAAATATGACATTTCATCCGAAAAGGAAACTTACAAAAGCTGAACTTTATTTTGCTATTCTCTCTCTCTCTCTATGTGCCACACACGCACGAACAAGCACGCACGCGCCTAACCAACTAAGCTCCGGAAAGACAACTACCTATGACTTACGAGAGAACTTACGACAACTCTGTAGTCTCTCTCTCTCTCTCTCTTCCACGACACCGCAGGTAACTTTACCGAGGGTGCGCCCTGCGGTGCAGCAACCGGTTCCCCCGGCCACGGTGTCAGTGCTGTGTCGAAAAGCCTCCATTAATCAATCCTTTTTTCAAACCGGGCGCGTTATACGAATATGCGTGCGCAGACCGTACACGTCGTTGCCTACCTCTGCGCGCGGTGTTTTTTTCAGCGGGCCCGTGCAGTAGGGGCCCCTACCCTCTTGCCCCATGGCGGGCGCCTTCTCTTCGCATCGTAGGCGCCTCGGCGCGCGCGCGCGCTCTGTAATCATCGCGAGGCGACGGCTGGAAACCGGAGCCCGCTCAGATTTGTTCGTACACCGAAGTGGCCGCGGCCGGCCGGTGAATATGAGACTCTCTCTCCGCAACAATGGGCCGGGCCGTTCGGGTGGCGCGCGGAATTATGCGCCAGGCGGTCGCGGCGAAAGCGAGCCAGGTGAAAGTCATTTCCCCACGCGCAAATTGCTTATACGGTGAGACGCGCGGTGGTCGACGCGCGCTATCCTTCTCTGCATCCTCGGTTCTTTGTTCCTTGAGATTAAATTACGATGAATCGAGGCTGAGGTTTTCGGAATGACGTTATGGCCGCGGATTGAAATGTATACAGTGCTCAGCGATTCAAACCCGATAATCGGGCCGCGTGCCGGCCGGAACTTCTCGCGCCACCGCGTCGAGCGCTGGGGTATCGCTTGGAGGTCAAATTCAGTTCAGTTCAGTTTATTCGACGTCATTACATGATGTCATAAGCACACACAAAAAGCGACTTTGATTAATGGCTCGAAGAAGTCTGTGTCCCCGGTGGTTGCAAAACTGACCTGCATGAACATTTTTCATCCCCTCTCTTTCTATGTGTGTGCATTTTTTCTTCATCTTTCTGTCGCCCCTTTTTACCCCTTTCCCAGTGCAGGGTAGCAAAGTGGATATCTATCTTCCGGTTAGACTCCCTGCCTTTCGTATCTCATTTATCTCTCTCTCTCTCTCTCTCTACAACCTATGCAAACTGCGTATGTAAGTACATGGCAATCACGATTTAACGGTCGTTACAAATTCTCGCATATAAACTAAAGAAGAAGAAGAAGAAGAAGAAGAAGAAGAAGAAGAAGAAGAGAAGAAAAACAAAAGCAGTCACAATGCGTCGCAAAACCTCTCGCGTTCATCGTATACCACAGTACATCAGATCGGTGTCCCCAATGCACACTGGTGGCGCGAAAGGTGCCGGCAGCCATGCGCTCCGGGTATCGCGTTTGAATCGCTGAGCATGCGCACTTCTTGCGTACGCGCTGAGCTTGGTGTATATGGGAGCGGGCCTAATGTGTGGGTGTATGTCCGCACATGCGGTTCTCGTATCACTCGGGCCTTCGCAAAAATTAGTCTGCACTTGCTTGACTGTCGATAAGCTGGGTGCGAATGAACGTGTGCGGTTTTTTGTTTGCTTGATTCTTCTTCTTCTTCTTTTTTTTTTTTTTTTTCTAGCGCAAATTGTAGTGCTAGAGCAGCACAGGTGCGTGTGTTCATTTATGGGAGCGGCGCCGCGTGGTATGGCAGCAGTGGCCCTGGGGCGGTGTATCCATGGTCAGGCTTGTAAAAGCGCTCGATCGAAAGCTTTGCAGTAGGTCTTTGGTTCTCACGCGCTCTCGAGCTACTTCTGTGCGCCTGTTTGCATTGACCGAACCTGAAATGTGCACCCGCTTACACCCCGTCGGTGAAGTGATTTTCCGGCAGCTACCTGCATCATCTTCGTCTTTATAAAGTAGTAAGTGATTAAACCCCGCCCAGAAAAAAAAAAGTATTCGCAGCGTCCTTCTCGAGTGACAAAATTAATAACGTTTCGATTAGACATTCCTCGTCCGTTACACGGCAAGAAACGGCATGGATACCTATGCCGTCACGTGCAGGAAGCTTAAGTTTCTACCCGTGGTTACACTTACAACTGGTGTATTGGTGCCATGGTAAATGGCGTTGGGCAGGCCATGTAATGCGTAGGTAGATAACCGCTGGACTATTAGAGTTACAGGATGGGTGCCAGGGCAAGGGAAGCGCAGCCGAGGACGGCAGAAAATTTGGTGGGGTGGTGAAATTAGGAAATTTGCAGGCGCAAGTTGGAATCAGCTAGTGTAAGGCAGGGGTAATCGGAAATCGCAGGGAGAGGCCTTCGTCCTGCTGTGGACATAAAAAATAGGCTGCTGCTGCTGATGATGATGACGACGCTGGTACAATACTCCTTATAAGCTGCGCCCAGGTTCCAGTTGCAAATCCATGCTCCCTTCTGCTTTCCTGCGACATGACACCGTTGTTTTTAGCAGGGATTTTTTTATTCCCGCTGAACTCATCGCGCGTGCACCCAATTAATTGAATAATAATAATAATAATAATAATAATAATAATAATAATAATAATAATAATAATAATAATAATAATAATAATGGAATAAAATTCTTGCAGGCCATTCTGTAACTGTCAAGCTTATTGCTGCTGACACCTTGTAACGGCGGCCAACAGAGTGCGGCAGGAGAAAGGCTGTGAATGACAGGGAGAGTTGATAAAGTAGAGGGTAGTAGCTATAAAAAGTATATTTACAACTCTAATAAAGTTCGCGACGAAGTAAATGTTCACACACACGTGTTCACACGCACGTGTGTCACTAGAGATGGTGTTTGGTGCACGGCCAAAAATAGCCTCTTTCCCTCTCAGCTTCTTGCTCATGGCAGGCTCTTCACGCCTTATCCAGGTGCTGAACGGTGACACGTGCGCACTGTATAGAGACGAGCCCTTGTTGGCTTACGTACGCTTACCACTTACAGGCTGGATGGACGACGTTAACGTTGGCAGTGGCGCGTGTAATCTTGCCTGTTCGATCCCCCGCTCTCCGTGTTTCGGTTCTCGACGCGCACTTTTTTTTTTCTCCGCTCTATTTTCTTCCCGTTCACTTCGTTCGGAGTGGCTCGCGCTCTTTGGGGAGGAAGCGGTGGGTCCCGCGCCGTCGTCGTATAAGCCGTGACGTGATTGAGGTCAGAGGAGCAGCGCTCGTCCTTGTCCGGGCCTTCGAACATCCCATGACACGTGCTACCTCAGCCTTATACACGCCGGCGTGCCACCACGTGATTAAACAAGCTAAAAAAGAAAAAAAAAAACCCGTCAGACTAAGGGAAATGAAAGGAAGGAGAAAGATGAGAAGAAAAAGTATAGACGAGAAAGAAAGGTTTCAGGAGCCGAGAACTGGTGACTGTGCCTTCCTCCTGTCGACGTCAGAAGCGTATAGTGTGCGAAACGTTTGCGAGGATAATAAGGCGCCGCATTCGCGTGGTATTCTATAGGCGAAGGACGTCCCGTCACCGTTTGGCATAGATCGCCGACGCTTGTTCGCCGGTATAGGACAAGGCAGCGAGGCGGCGATTGTGCGATCCCGGGCCGTGGCGGCGTCCGATCCGGCGCGCGTTGGCTTCCGCGCTAATCACCCGTTGATGGAGCTCTCGAAACAATGGGCGAAGGCGATACCTCGGCCCCGTCTTATACCTGCGGAGGGGAGGGAAGAGAATGGAGAAGGCTTTCGGGTGGGTGACGCGAAACGAGCGCGCGAGCGCGTACCCGACCGTGATGATGACGCGCCGAAGCCCTCGTAGCGGGAGGCTCTCGCGTATAGGTGCTATAAGCATGTGCGGGTGTCCTCCCTTGCATGCTTGTATCGACGGATGCCCTGCGCGCTTGATTGCGCAAGAACGCGTCGCCGTTGCCGCGTGGCGATGTTCCTCGACGGGGACTGAAGCGTCTTCGTGATCGCTCGTTTCTTGGCGTGGGCGCTGTCGGAAAACAGGCGTGATCGTGGTCGCAATATGCGCACGTACTGTTCTTCAGAGGTCAGGCACTGATAACGTCCACCGTTTCTCGTCGGTCGTATTGATCTCGCGTGTCGTTAGCAGCCAACTTGTTGGGTCCTCCATCTTGTAAACTGTTACGCAGGCTCTCTTTCACTCACACGCATAAACGCGCGTGCGAAGTAACAACAGTAGTCGTGTGTTGGCACGAGCTGAGAGCGTCTGTCCGCGCTTAGCCCACATGTTCGCGTCATCCCATCGCAGAACAAAGTCGATTGCCCCGAATCAATGACTGCGTTAAGCAGTGACATTGCAATGTACCTCTTCATGTGTGTCTAGCAACCCCTGTGATACAACCAAATGAATGTGCACTTTTGTCATTTTGTGCCCCTACAAGCGGGCAACTTCATCCTATTCTTTGTTTTGGTTGCCGAGGATTCGAGTGCGATGTTTCCAGGACGCGTCAAGTTACAAGCAGCCGGTATGTTACAATGAATCGTGACCTTATACAGGGTTATCGCGATACCTAGCTCAATAACTACCTATAGTGCAGTAACATTTTGACAAGGAATCTTCCGACGGGCAATGAATGACGAGTCAGGAACCCATTTGCATTAAGGAGGAATTTTAATCAGAACCTTTGAGAAAGACGAGCGGTTCTCCGCGCACAAACAGCCCGTAGACTGTTTGTGCGCCGTTTCACTCGCTCTCGCTGACGCGCCAGATATTGAAGTTTCGAAACCCACGCCAGCTCGCGATCTATGGCGCTGCGAGAGGTCGAGTCGATGGCGAAAGACCGCGAAATAAAGCGGCCGATGTTTGATTTATTTATGCTCGGCGCTGATTGGCAGTGTTTCTTATATATATATATATATATATATATATATATATATATATATATATATTGCGCGAGTCGATATGCCCACTACTCAGGTACGCTCTGCGCCGTACCGGCTATAAAGTATAAGTAATCGCGGGCGTGTAATGAATAAATTAGGACCGCGAATGAGTGCGCGGGGCAGCTCGTGCGGGCTCCGTTCGTTCTCGAAGATTAAAGGCGATGAAACCGGTCGGCAGACAGCAATGACCGGCGTTGCGTCGATCTCGGTTCTCCTGGGTTGATGGCTTTGCCTCGTCGCGGCGTAATTGGCTCCGGAGATGAGCCCCCTTAGCTTCTCCGCTGGACGCTCGCGTAGCTAGGCGAAGCTTCACTACGAAACGCGCGCTTGCTTGCTCCTAACGGCGGTGCGCTGCGTTTGCTGTGCGTAGTGTTCTCGTGCGTGCAGGGACAACGTTCCTTTAATGTTCGTGCATCCGCGCCCTTCGGGCCACATATACTCGGATACGCTATCTGGCCCAGGGATAACCAACTGCGCTGCGACGCTGTTATGGTGCATGCAGCAAAGCACCCTCTCCTTGTTTGCGTGCTTTTTGATTACCGAATAAACGAGAAACCAACAAATTGCGCAGGAAACGTTACCGGCTTACTGGCGTCTGTTCCATTCTGCGTGTCATTGTTGCATGTTGTTTATAACAGGTCAACGACATAGTCACTCCCTTGTAGAGGCAGTGCAGATACGCTTACGTCAGTATAGTTTCTCGCGACTTTCGGGGCTGAATGTTGTTTCTATGCTTGCCGCGTGAGTGGCGATTTCTGCGATCTCGTTTCACCGGATTAAGTTGCGTTCGTGTTGTTTACTGAGCGCGTATTGATAGTTTAATGCACACGTGGACGCGCCAAAGTGCGCCCCATTACGAAAACTTCTGCTGTGGACCGTTCCCATCTGGATAATCTAGCAAACTGGTCGTGGTTTTGGGGTTGGAAGCCTCCTCATTTATCTGCGCACTATCTCTCTTGAGATGGACCTGTCGAAGAGGCGCGAGTAGTCATGGGATCTTGGTGTCCGCGTCCTCTGCGGTCGACCGTCTAGACTCCGTGTACAAGCTAATGGAGGCACACTTTCTTGAACAGGTGCCCCGAAAGTGCTCCCTTTTTTGTGCGGATTACGCGAATCGATCTCGGCGATCTACACATGTGTGTGGCCACCATTTGGAAGCAGGGACACACTTATAGAACGACGGGGCGGTGGTCCGGTTCGCTATCTCTGCGTGGTGTCCTTCGACGAAGCCGCGTATAACTTACCGCTGTTCCAATTTTACTCAGCAGTGCATCTTCTGATACCCACGCGGCGTCTACTGCTGAGCGACCTGGAAAGGAATAAAAAAATAAGAGGGCGGGAATCAAGAGCGCGGTGATGTTCTTGAGCGTTGGGGGTCCTTGTTCAATTTGTTTCTTCCTCTACTCGGCTTGTCACTTACACGCGCTGGGACAGCCGAAAGGATTATGCGTGCTACA
Source organism: Dermacentor silvarum (assembly GCF_013339745.2). Classification (NCBI taxonomy): domain Eukaryota; kingdom Metazoa; phylum Arthropoda; class Arachnida; order Ixodida; family Ixodidae; genus Dermacentor; species Dermacentor silvarum. The sequence continues at coordinate 144,807,745 of NC_051159.1, read as the reverse complement.
TAAGCGATTGGGACGCTACACATGTAGTATAACCGATAGAAGGAATGATACGATGAGGTCACTCTACGCGCGATGTATTCATTCCTGAAGAAGCCAAGTAAGCTTATGGCCGGACCGGCGTCTCAGCTCTCATTATAGCCTTACCTATCTCTCTCCTGCTGCGCGCAGGTGTAAAGGTTTTTGTTTACTCCATTTTTATTATAATTTTTCGCTTTTGTGAGATCGCCTGCTCTACTCCGACTTCTGTTGGTCATCCAGGCACGAGATAACGTTTCGAGTCGTACTCCTGCTCCCGCAGTTAGCTTATGTGCACGCGTTTAACTATTTAGTGCGAGGTCATTGCTCGCATCACAGTGCGCGACATAGTCCGCGTCCTTCTTCGAAGTTTCGCATCCACGTAGCTTTGAAGTCTCCCTTAAACTAATTAGAACATGGTGACGGCGCAAATTTGTATAATAAGAAAGCAGTGTTATCGTTCTAGCAACCTACATGATTGTGTGAGTGCACAGGTGTGAGCATGTGCTCATGAATGGAGTCATTCTAGTTCTTGTTCTTGCAACGACGATTTAGGGTGTAATGTATGCCCCCCCCCCCCCCCCCTCTTTTATCTCGCTTCGTGTTCCAATTGCTCACGTGACTTGAATGTTGGCACAAAAATTGTGTCACTGTGTCAAAAATTGTGTCACTGGAACGCCAAACGAAGTTTGGAGTTCCAGAGTCCAGCTACTGGTCCCGTCGCTTCCTTCGTTGTAGTCCGCATCTCTGTCAAAGCGTGACGCCTCAACATGTTGTAAACCTGTTCGGCGTCCGTGGCTCCTATAACTAGTTGGTTCGCCCTGCTTACAGCCCCGTATAGGACGTGTACGATAAAATATGGCCGTTGAAGGAAAACAAATGCAGGCGTGCGTCTGAGAGTTGGTAGCCCGCAACGGACAAGCAAAGGAATACAAATGGTAAGAATCGAAGTAACTAACAGACGTGGAAGAGAGAGACGCCTAAGAGGAACGCGCACTGATTTGTGACTGAAGTCGGCCGGAGCGAGCTCGATATTTTTTCTGTCGAAGGAATACGTTTCTTTTTTTTTTTTTTTTTTCCCCCACCGCTGGCCGCGCGCAAATTGCGATACCGCAGTTAGAAGGTATAGTAAGCGAGGATTTATACCCTCCTTTCTAGTTTCTTCTCGATTGCCAAGAATATGAAGGCGGCAGCGACCTGGTTCTGGTGCACTTGTGCGCGGATAATTCTGCATCTGCCGATGGAAGCGGACTGAAATCGGCAACAAGCAGCGCGATTAATGCGCGGCCGTGGACCCCCGCCGTCTGCCAGGCGGGGATGCGTAATACTTCGGCGCTGTGCGGGGAAGGGCCCTGCCGAAAACCGGTGGTAGCAGTGCAGGGTATTATGGTGGTGCTCTGCGATTTGGAGCATACCGATTTGGATCCCTTTTTAACTTCCACCCTTCTCTCTCTTGTTATTGCTCGCTGACCGCAAATATGACAGCTTGATACTTCTAAAGGAGAAGATATACGCACGGGCGCGCTCACTCATATATTCATCTCTTACTTGGATTTTGGTGCGCGCTAAAGAACCCCAGGTGGTCAAAATTAATCCCGAGTCCCCCCACTACGGCGTGCCTCGTAATCAGATCGTGGTTTTTGTGATCGTAGAACCCCAGTATTCTTTTTTTTTAATTGATGTATCTGACGGCGAAAAGATGAATTTAGTGTATTTTTACGACCTGTCGAATCATTTGCTGTCATATTTCCGTCGTCCTGGTTTGCAGGGACACATGGTCGACTAACAAAGATCATAGGAAGTTTCCGAAATAGGGGACCCAATATTAAGGGGCGGCGCTATCGGCCGGGCATACAAAATGAGTACAAAAGAAACTTAGCGAAATTTGGATATTTGGGTACGCGGTCACTTCGGTATGCTATGTATGAAGCTCCCTAATCAAGCCACTTAGCGTGTAGTATTAAAAGAACGACGCTTTCTTTCTAGTTCAGCTGTATATATATATATATATATATATATATATATATATATATATATATATATACAATATGATAAGCTTAGTAAAGGGTAAGACGAGGCCCTAGGCGCCGTACAGCTTGCACTAATGGCGTCGTTATCGTCGAGGACCCACGAAAGCCACACTGTCAGCGCATAGTCTTACAGCTCTCGTTTCTTTTTATTGGATTAGGTGGTTTGCACGAACAACCTATATAGTGGGACAAAAGAAGCGGCCCACGCACGTGGCCCTTTTACATTTCGAAGCAGCTCGGTTTCTGCGGTACATACATATTCATATGCGAAGCACGAGTAGGGCGTCGACCGACGCCAGCAGACTTTGGACGCGTGGGGAAAACGGGCGGGGCGGAGAATAAAGCACATTTGCGCGTGCATTTGTGTCTCAGCTTGGACCAGGCGCCCTCAGCTCTTCGGCGTTGAGTTCTGGCGGTCACCGCTATATATCCTTCGTCGGGCGGAGGAGGACGCGTTTTTCACTAGCGTTAGTTTTTCTTGCCTTAACGCAGTAACTAACGTCGCTTCTTGGGTGAGGGTACATAGGGTTTTTTTTTTTTTTTTTTTTTTTGGGTGGGAGGCATGGCCGACGACGCTTCTCCAGAGCCCTTGCCGGCCGACCGTCTTCGGGGTTAGGCCGGGATTAGCCGAGGTGATTGCGGATCGCTATCGCTCGCCGGCCTAGCCTGGTCGCGCGTCCACCGCCGCTGTTGCGCTACATACGAACCCACGCGCACTTCCCAAAGTGCAGTGGATGTTGCCCGATTCCTTGTTGGGAAGCGCAGCGCCCGCCTCGCCGCCATGGGCGACGTATATATCTGGGATGGAAGACACGTATAGTGCGTTGACTCGCTGCCGAAACGAGGTGCGGTTGCCGCGCGAAGCGCGGACTGACTCCGTGACCCGTTCTAGCTGCGCTATCTGGGGTGTCCCTGTGTCTTCATTTGCGTGCTCGCGCGTTTATCCCACGCGGAGTCAACTCGTGCAAGGTACTCGGTGTTCGCACATTTGTTGACGGCCACCGCGAGAACCTGCGCGTGTTCGCGATATGCGAGTGCGACTGGTTTTGATGTTTCCGCGTGCTTGTCTCACTTCTGCTTCCACGCTTGAACCGCGCAAAGCTGTAGCAGTGCAAAACAGCTGTTAAACGTCGTGAAAATGCAGTTTTTCTTGAAGGCTAGCAGCACCGGGCCAAGGCCACCTGGAATGCCTACCGAAGTGTGACCGCCCTCCTTCGGGCATCAACAGCTTGGTCTCCGAAATAGTTTATTCACTCTCACTTAAATAGATTTTTGTCATTTTTTTTGACAATCTGGACCTTGAGACTTGTCAGTGCGCGTTCATTCAGCTGTATAGGCACCGTTACTGGTGATTCTTTAAGAAGAAGAATCATCATGTACTGTCTGACTATGAGAAGGTGCATGAGTGAGCAGTGGCTGAACACCATGCATATTTACGACACACCAGTCTCATAAAGTCGAGAGTTGCTAATTTACAGAAGACCGCTGTCAATTTTGTTGGAGATTTCGGACGCCACGTCTCCAGAGACCTCTGCATAAAACACTTTAAAGATTGATTTGAAAAAGACACGTCTTGCAAATCGCAAGAAATACAATGGTTTTAGACGAGTTGCAGACGTCACGAAGATGCCGCGGCACTTATGTCACTCGGAGATAGTTTTGCAAAAGTAACACAGCAGTATACCTGCTGTTGAAGTCGGTAAATGTCGTAGTAGAAGAGAAAGAACAGTGTCACCATGTTCGTCTGCTTGTTTCCTTTTTTTCTTTCCTTTTCTTTTCTTTAGATGTAGAAACATCGGAGCTACGTCAAAGCCTCCTATCCCAAATTTGTAAATTCTTTACTCCAACAACAAAAAAAGTGGGCAGCTTGCACTAGTGGTGCAAGGCTGGAGTAAACAGCGGAGGTGGTGGTCGACCTAGCTTTTCTTCCAGATTTTACTAGGCTTGGCTAAGTTTTGCTAGGAAATGCCAAGTGCTGCTAGGCACGATATTCCAGAAATTAGCGTCATTTTCTACAATAAACCACTACTACTGCTAGGGAACGCGCGGTGACGTCATCGTTCAACGAGGTTTTTTTGTACACGCTTCACGGACTGACGGTTGGCTTAAATAGCTCCGCTGTTAATCTAGAAGGAAAATAAGAAAATATAAAAAAGAAAAACACGATACACACAGGAGCAAACATGCAATCCCCCCATAGTGGGTAGGAGCCTCATTCGAGATAGGAAACAACAACAACAACAACAACATGCGCACAAAGATACATAACTATACGATGGTCACTCATTACAAAGGCGTAAAAGAGATCACAGAAATCTCTTCATATATACTCCTTGTACATACATGATGCGCAAGCGCAATCGCAGGCCACGCAACATAATGCAAGACCAACTATAGCCTGTCTGTCCTTCTGCCGCACTCTGCGTCGCTACGCCCATGTTTTTATAAACACGAGGTTTGTCTGTGGTGGCCTATATCTGGTGGCACGCGTCGTCCAGCTAACTGATGACCCGAGAGCACAGTATACACTGGATTTGCAGCGTATACGGTTCGACCTATATGCTTCGACCTGTTCTTTTGTATAAGACAGCGAGCCTTTCTTGCGGAAACGAAGCCAATCCGTGGACGATTTTTCACCGCACCAACGCAACACTGCAGGCTCACTGCATCTTCGAGGTGGGTCGTCGCAGCAACCAATACATGCAGCCTCCCGCGGTGACAGCTATCGGGGCGAGGATTACGTCCCCGCTGCTGCAAGCGGCTTCGCTCGACCAGCAGCGCGTGTGCTGTTGCTATATTGGCGGCTCCTTCGCTTATTGCCCGAACGCGCGCTTCGACCGTCTGTATGGATCGCTCGGGCGTCGTCGCGTCGTCCTCTCCTCCGCCGAGACGCGCGCCGTTTCCGCCGACGCCTGCTTGCCTGTCTCCGGAAGTGTTCGTGCGCAGGCGCGATAATTTACGCGAAAGGCGCGCGAGCTTCCAGGATTTATGGAGGGAGCGTCGCGCGTTAAGTTGCGGGTCTGTGTCCCTGACGAAAAGCGCGCGAATTGCGTCACACGCGTGCGAAAAGAAGCACGGTGTTGCTCTCTGTTCGGTGGAGGCGTGTCGTGTATAGCGTACTACCGTATATTGGCGAGGTTCTAGCCGCTTCTCTCCGGCATCTTTCCCCCAACTTATACATAATATTAAATAAATCCGAATACATACAATTCAAGCCACAGCTTGGAAAAGGCGGCAAAGTAGTGCAAAAGATAGGCGAAGGCGCTTATGTAAAATAATAATAATAATAATAATAATAATAATAATAATAATAATAATAATAATAATAATAATAATAATAATAATAATAAATAGATTATGGGGTTCAACGTCCCGAAATTACACAGTGGGTTGCGGGGGAACATCGTTTAACTGCGCGAACAAATGGCCACAGAGAGCATGGAACAAGCACAGGCGCAGGATCTGCGCCTGTCCCATGATCTGCGTCTGTTCTTGTTCCATGCTCTTTCTGTGGCCGTTTGTTCGCGCAGTTAAACAATGTTCGCTAATATGTACCAACTCGCCCAACAACTACTTCTAAACTAGTTATGGGGGATGACGCGCGTAGTGGAGGGGTCCGGATTAATTTTAGCCACCTGGGGTTGTTTAACGTGCACCTATATAAAGCACGCGTGGTACCCGGACGCTCGAGTACATGAGCGGTACACTATAAGCCCCCTGAGGGCTTACTGTAGTACACGAACGCGCTCCGCTCCCATCGGAATGCAGCCGCCGCGGCCGGGAGTCGAACCCACGACCTCGTGCTTATATGCACTATGTAAAGCGTCGTCGGTGAAGTGTATGCATGACACTGCTTTCATAACGGCGCAAAGCTTTTGTGGCACCAAGTGTGAACTGTTGTACCCGCCGTGGTTGCTTAGTGGCTTTGGCGTTGTGCTGCTAAGCACGAGATGGCAGGATCAAATGACCGGCCGCGGTGGCCGCATTTCGATGGGGGCGAAATGCAAGAAAGCCCGTGTACTGTGCATTGGGTGCACGTTAAGGAACCCCAGGTGGTGAAAATTAATCCAGAGTCCCCCACTACGGCGTGCCTCATAATCAGATCGAGGTTTTAGCATGTGAAACCCCACAATTTAGTTTATATGATTTTGCAAACCGTTGTTCGCTCACATATGGATGGGCGCCGACTTAAAATAGTATAGGCATAAACAATACGTGGATTAGGCATTCCGAGACATGTACAACTTAAAAATAAGGGGCGTTGAATCCTTATATAAGCGAACATTTAAAGAGATACACAAGAAACACAAGAAGGGGGAGGAATGTGGTAGGGGATATTATACCACTAAGCCGCCCTGGGCGAAAAGCTAGTATAACTACGTCATCACCACCGATCGCATTGCGCTTTCCACCGCCTATCTAGGCACCCAGGCCGTGCAAGATTTGTTGTTCGTGACATTTGCGCTCCGGAAGCTTCTCTAATTGGCTGCATGTGTCTTATTTCTACTCGTACTTTTTGCTTTTCAGTATTTCCTCGTCTGCCCCCCCCCCCCCCCCCCCCCCCCCCCCACACACACACACACACACACACACTTTTGTGATGGTGCTGGAGGAGGCGAGCTATTTTCTGCCAGGTCCTGTTTTACAATACGTGAAGTGCCCATCGCTGTCAACTTGTGTATTCCTTGTATTCGAGAGTAAATAGGTCTCTTCGGTATAGCTTTTCTTTTTTTTCCTTTCGCCTCCTCCTCCTCTTCTTTATGCCCGCATTTTGGCCGTCAAGTCAGCGGGCTACTTTCGTCGACCAAAATCTCGGGATATGCGATGCCCTCCCTGATCGTGCCTGTTCTGCTCGGCCGAAAGAGAAACACCTTTCGCAAGTTTGCGGCCGCTGCAGCAAATCTGCCACATGCAGGTATATATGACTTCCTCCCTGCTCGGAAAACTGGCAGCCCTTCCAGTCTTCGGGTGATTCGCGAACGCCCTCTGTGTACGCAATATCTCATCTCCGAGCAGAAAAGAAAGAAAGAAAGAAAGAAAGAAAGAAAGAAAGAAAGAAAGAAAGAAAGAAAGAAAGAAAGAAAGAACTAGCAAGTACGCGAAGTCACCCCAGAGCTCCTGTCCTGTATGATGCTGGCCTCGTTTCGAGAAGTCTCGGAGGGCGCACACGCGCCACGCGCTTGTTGATGCGTTTTTGTACGCACTGCTGCTGGCTCGTCGTGACATGGGTTGTTGGATAAGGCGAAACTATCAGCGGAATGTTGGTCCTTAATAATCGTCTTCACTCATCACTCATCACTTAATAGTCATCCTAAGCCATCACTCAGTCGTCAATAGTCATCGCGTTTTATATCCGCGACAAACTTTCGTGCTTGCCTGTTTCGTTGGCCCTCGAATGGCTGAGGGGGGGAGGGGGGGGGGGGTGAGAAATAGGAGCTGCGTTGACGGCGTCGCACGCGTATACGTATACTATAAAGTGCAAGTGCTTGAAGGAGAGGAAACCGTCCTTGTTGGCTTTAAGGAGCGTCCACCCTCTTCCAGCGCCTAAAGACATAATCACTCTCCTTGGTCTCCCACAGGTAGCTGGGATTTGGACGAATTGAAAATGAAGGTGTGCCCTGTGCGTATATAGGGACAGATGTTTGCCGCCTTACTCCAAACGTAGATAGACATCGTGGGCTAGGTTTTAGCCGAGCTGTCGTGTTGACTCCCATCATATCACTGGTTGGTCCCGTGAGCTTCGTTTATCTCCGTCATGAACACGATGACACCCACAGGACACGTCGATTTCTCCTGTCACGAGAGCAAAAATGCAGCTTTCGTTCTTGATGATTAATTAAATGGATCGAATTTAACGTCCCAAACCAACACCGGGACTATGACGTACACACGTCGTTGTAAAGGGTTCCGAGTCAATTTCCACCACCTGGGGGTTCTTTACCGTGCGCCGAGAGCTCGATGGACAGAGCGTTCTTTTGCATTCATCCGCCATCGGAATGCACCCGCCGCTAGCGGGTATTGAACCCCCGACCTCGTGCTCTGTAGTATGTAGAACGCCATAGCCACTGAGCTGTTGTGTTTAATCTTATTCACACCTCCGCCGTAGTGTACAATCACCCTTCCCTTCTGTCCCATACGTTAACTGGATAGATGTGGAGGTCGTACTAATCTGTAAAAGAGTAATAAAAAATTTCGACCACCACACTGAGCGACCTCGGCGGGCACCCTTTTCTTTCTTTTATTTATTCTTGCGGGATTCCGTGACGAGATCCATTTGTCGCGATATCTGCAGGTCTGCGTTGAAACGTCTCGCAGACCGCCGACGAATGTAAAGCAGGGCCGGCGACTGGCGCGGATCGCTGTAGCGCAGTGCCGTCTTTTCAGGCGAGCCACATTAGAAATGGGTAGATGAGGCGATTGCGCTCCGGCAAGGGCGGTGAGGTATGCACGCCATGCGGGCGTTGGCGGGTGCACAAAAGCGAGCGAAGGGCTTCGTCGCCCGCGGGCGAGAGGGCGGGACCCCCCCCCCTATTTCGTTTCGGAACGGTGCTGTATACGCCGCTGTGCCCTTGTTGCGGGTGGACTGAATAAAGTTACGCGCGACACACACTTGGCCGAGGCGGGGGATCGAGAGATGTAGAACGACCGCTTCCACCATGTCGCGTGCCGACGAGCGTTTTATTCTCTCAAGGGGGCACGTTCACATACCCACATCACGTAGCCACATCATGCGGGGGCAGGGCGCGTGCTTGATTATGCGCGCATATGTGTGTTCGTGTGTTTTGGCTCGGGCGTCACGTAACTCGGTTTCTTTGGCAAGGTGTACCGAGTAATCTTTTTGTGTTTGGTTGGGGAGTACCCCAGGAGCATTTTGTGCAAAGGCGAGATACCCGCCGTCGTTCTATGTCGCGCGGTGTGTGTGTAATGATGCACCCTTAATAATATACGATATGTGATACCCGCATATATGTAGCTTTTCACTAAGAATGCATTTATGGTTGTGAGCGCTCCCACCCGCCACGATATAGTGCGCAGGGGTATATATATATATATATATATATATATATATATATATATATATATATATATATATATATATATATATATATATATATATGGTGTTGCGCTGCTGAGCTTGAGGTCGCCGATTCGATCCCGGCCGCGGCTGCCGCATTTCAATGCGGTGAAATGTAAAAACGATCGTCTACTGACATTCAGGTGCACGTTAAGGAACCCTATGTGGTTTAAGTTAATTCAAAGTCCCCCCACTACGGCGTGCCTCATGATCAGATCTTGGACTTGGCACATAGGCTAAAACCGCAAATTTAATTTTAATTTGTGAGCTCTCCTGTGTGTCGTCTACTCTTGTCCTATTATAAATCGCTGTTAGTTCACCAATGTATATCGCGTCGAACGTTTACGGTTCGTTGGAGCCAGACACAGCGCTGAATTTCCGAAAAGTTTGGAACCGTAGCCAGTGACGACGAATACTATGTTGTTCTCATATACTAGTGTACAGGCGTCAAATCAGAATACCATGGAGGCTACGTGCCCGTGCAGGTTGCGAAAAATATTCAGCTTGTTACAGATTCCGCGGTCTGGGAACTTTTGATAAGGGACTTTACCGTCCCGCCCAAATTAGCGCTACGTTGGCTGTCCTTCACATTCATCCGCATGCGAGGATGGTTCGTGCGTGACCTTCGATATGTGCTTGAATTATCGACGAGATCGCTGACCGGCTGGAATAAGCTGTCCGCGGGAAATAAATTTACGCGAGCGCAGTTCGGGTAGCGTGATCATGTTCCAATTTATTACTTGGCGTCTGATCAAAGAAAAGTTCGCAGGCGCAGAAGGTGCTACTATAGAGAACAACAGTGGCACGGGTTTCGTTCTGGCGATTTGCTCGGTCTCTTTAGCCACACGAGGAAGTCACCTTTATGGCGCACAGGTTGTAATTTTGCGAACCGGAACGGAAAACGAAAACTGCGGGGCACCTTCGAGAAAGCCGTCACTCGCCGAACCGAAACGGAACCCAGTGGGAACTGTTATTCTTTTTCCGCCATTGGGCATAAATGCGAGTGACTTAAAGTATAGAAAGCTTTCCGGTCGGAAGTTGTCTGACTTAAGTGGGCTGCCTATTCTGGGCTTCCTTTAAGGTACGTAATCCGTTCTGTCGCAATGTAAAGTTGCATAAGAAAAGAAAACGAAGAAAAAAAAAAAAGGTGGGAAAGTAAACTAGCAAGGTTGGAAACAGGGCTTTGGCCTGTCAGCGTCTGTCCCTTGGTTTGCGTGCACAAGTTTCAAATATGTCGCCCTCGAAGCCATTATGTGTGGCTCGCGTGTCCCTCCAGTTCTCACACGTCCTGTAATTGTCAAGAACAGTTTAGAGGAAAGACACGAAGTACAAAAATGCCGTTGGTGGTCGGTGCTTGTGCTATCATTTCTGCACACACTGTTTGACCTCGTTTGGTTGGCGCCGTTTAAGCGAGTATATAGCTTCTAGCCGCACAACTCAAGGCGCAGGCTCACCTTCCTATGTCCACCCGTTACGCGCATATCTTAACGCATTCCGCGTCGGCCCCCACATGAATCGAGAGGGTGGAAGAGAGGAAGGGGGAGGGGGGGGGGTCCTCCTTAATGACCCTTCTGGGTCTCCATTAACATGCGTTGATGAGCTCGCGCCTAATCTGTGGCGGCGCAGCGCCCCGTCTCAAAGGACCCCTAGTAGTCTGAGCGCGGTCGCGAGGCGGCATCTCGCACCTTTCGCCGCGCGCACACGCGGCTTCTCTTAGCGTCACGCGAGACGACGGCAGCCACCGTGGAGTTGTGCGTATGCGCGCGCCCCTACACCCGGGGTCACCGACCTTTTCGGTGCGGGCGCTGGCTGGCCCGCCTTGTGCGTGCTGCACTAGGTTACCACTGTGCCGAATGTTTCCATGCCCTTTCACGTATTTATTTACCTTTCTCGTTGCCAGAGCTCGCTCGTCGCGGCCAGCTCGTTAGCGAGCCGCCGCGAACTTTTCTGGCCAAGGAGAGAGAGAGAGAGAGAGAGAGAAAGTTCCTTCTTCGCGACTCCGTCGCCACGGGTTAGTGGAGGCCCGACACGGACGCGCTATGCAAAAAGAAGCAAAAGTGTGCTACGAGGAATAGGAGATCGTAAATCACGCTTTTCCCGCTTCTTCCGTTTCTTGTCGCTGTGGGTCTCGTTTCTTTGTTTCTTTTCTCGTTCCTCCTTTCCCTCCCGCTCTCCTTCTCGAAGCCGCGCACTCACGTGTTGCGTCGACCCTTATAGAACATACGTATTTGCGCATCACTCTCTTGAGTGATGATCTCTTCAGCGGCATAGCGGTTGCCAGGCATAAAGAGTTGCGCGGCGGAGGCACAGGGAGGAGACGCGAGAACCGTCGATGTCGCTCATCTACTACTACTCCTCCTTCTCCTGCGGCCGGAAGCGAAACGCGGGCGAAGGGAGGCTTGCCGACATTCACCTGCTCCGCCGCGGGGCGCCAGTTGCGTTTGGTGGGCGCTCAACCAAATCGATTACGCTCTCGAGAGTGGATGCGTATAGGGCTGTGCTGGAGGTAGAGGTAGCCGCTGCTTGGCTTCGAGCGGCCGGAAATGGAAAGACGATAGCGCCGTTTGTCTGTGAATGTCGTGCTTAGATTAGATGTATAGCTGCTTAATTTACTTCTATTTACTATTGGAATGTTGGTGGCAGCTTCCGCCCTTGGTAATCGTTTCGCTATCGACTTAAGTCGTCCATCTTACCGGTGTCGAAGTGATCCGATTCGTTTGTCTGTAAGGAAGGAAACGAGCGGATGTTTTATCTTCTTTGTTGTTTCATTTCCCGTATTATACTTTTAAGCCCTGACAGCCCGTGAGTAAATGTCGCCCATTTTCTGGAGTATATACCGGCTCCGAGCTCTGCGCAATTCTGGATGCCTTGTCGTCACCGGCTATGCGTGGCTGTCGATCAGGGTCTGAGGAATCATTAGTACACGAACTTGATCGAGCGGCGGACAGTGTGCGCTGTCCTCTGAGGGTCGGTGAATTGGAGTGTGTATTGTTGTGCACTGTGTATTTGTCGTAGAAGTAGTGTATATATCAATTTGTTGTGTGAGTGGGAAGAAAATGGCCGCGAGGCATCGTAACTGTCTCGCGCCTTGGACCTTTCTTGTGTCGAAGTAGGCACGTACTCGTGATCATTTCGGCACTTGATACACACACGGCTTCATACCATTTCCATATACCACTTTTAATATTCGTTAGTTGAAACGTAAGTGTTTCGACGCTGCGATATCGTAATCTGTGTCAATGAGTGCACCGCTCTTTACGCCCAATCACTGTGAGCGCTAATGTACGAAAAATATGGTCGGCGATGTAAACACCGTCATTTCATTGCAAGATCTCGGCTGACCTCGGCGTTTTATTCTTCTTTGTTCCGTATTTAATTGCCTTTCTTTGCGACGTTAATTTTCATTCTTCATGTCATATCAACAACATTCTTTCTGTCTTCCTGTTCTTTTAGCATTCGTTCTTATTTAGCGTTTCTCAAGAGGCCTTCGCATTTAACTGGACGCTCAGAATAATCGCTCTGCTGCCGAGCGTTTCTTCCGAGGCGCTCTCTTCTCCCGTTCGATGGTGTGTGGAGTAACTGGATTCATTTGCTCGAACGGCGCTGTTTTTTTTTTTTTTTCTTCCTGTTGTTAATTGCTGTGCGGCTTCGGCCTAATGTCGACTGCGCCCTCACAGTGACGGCGCAGGCCTTTATGAATGGAGAGCAGGTCTGTCCATTGTATGTATTCTGGCACGGATCCAGCCATTTAAAACCCGCGGCTTCGAGACTTTAATTACGTCTCCGCGTCCCCTTGTGCATGGTTAGTGGCGTGAGGAAGGCGGTCATTTGTTCGTTGAGTTCCGCTTGAAGTCTCCTGGCGATTTCACTCCTTTCGGCTATATGTACGTCTTAGTCTGTTGCCGTGCCGATAGCGATGGAAGATCGACGGTAGAACGCTTTTTTGGACACGAGTCGGTGGACTTGTTCCCAGCGCTGATTGATGGTCGGGGTTAACCACTGTCTGCGCGTGGACATTCACGGAAGCCACGATCATCGATGTTCTAGATGCAGGGGTATTTGTCAGTTGCTCACGCCTATCGTTCTGCGCTTTGGCAGCCGCTCGCGCGATGGCCAGGGCAGCTTTGTTACATCGTGAAAGTGTGGCTTCGGCATTACTAAATGTCACTGCAGGGTTTGCGATGGTCGATCGGCCTGTCGGAAGTGATTCGAATGCGAGATGCGATAGCCTAACCGAGAGCTTTATCGGGGACACAGTTAAGAGTTGAACTATTGTTCACAACAAATGATATAAATAATTGAAATAATGATATAGGGATTGTTGCGGCTCATGTCCCAAAGCCCTTTAGTTTTGCTGTGATCGACTTGAGTGAGCTGTGGATGATTTTTAACCGACTGAGCTTCTTTGACACGTGCCGAAACGTCTGTATTTTCCATTCCGACCACATTGGGATGCTGGCGCGGGCGGAATCGAACCCGCCACCTGGTGCGCAGCAGCACAAGGCAACGACCACTGAGCATGGCCTTCGAGATTTGCGCGCGCTCAATCTCGAGGGCCATGCCCCGAGCCATCCCGGCGGTTGAGGCATTAAAAAAAAATTTTTTTTTTGTTTCGTTGTTCGAAATACATCCCGAATGAGTTCGATGTGAAAACGCAGCAGTGTCACAGTTCTCTAAATAATTTACTATGATACTTATTTCTACGAACCAGTTTCGATTCCAGTACCCAAGAGGCGGATGAATCGTGACGTGACGGTGCACTGGCTCGCTCCGTTCCTGTGATCGCTGCGATTGTCACAAGCGAGCGCGTAGCCTGAAGAAATGTGCGCAAATCTTAAGTTTATTCTTTAAAAAGCGACACCGTCATATATACCTATTCTTATACTGCTTCAATAGGCAAGCAAGTTTGTTCTGTGTCATGGCGTCAACGCTAGTGTCGATGACGCCAGGTCCGGAATCGCTAGACATTTTATCGATGAAAATATCTTGCGTTTCCCCATATTCACATGCTTGTATTCTCCTTTTAACGTGCGAGAAGCCTGTGGTAGAGTTTGTACAAGTTCGGAAATATGTGTCAGTATGCTCCACTAAGTACGTAACGGTATATAGTCGCTATAGACGCAGTTTTGACGTTGTATCTGTTCGCGTCATGTGTGTATCGTTCCTTTTATTTTTTATTATTTGAATGCGCGTGGGTGAATGCCAGCAAGCGGTGTTGACGGCGCGCACACTCATATCCGTGGTCAGCGGTGCGTGGAGACGCTTGGCGCGGGGCCGCTGCACCAGACGCCGTCTTCTCGTCGAGACGGAGTGACTCATTTCGCCTCGTAGCGGCTCTGGTGTGGCCCTGGGCTAACGGAAAAGCTTGACGAGCGGTGCACGAGTGTGTGGCAGGGAAGCTGATAGCGCAGCATACAAGAACTCTTTCGACCATGGAGTAACACCTCAGCGCAGTGAACCGCTCCGAAGGCTGTAGTAGAATTCTTAAGAGAAGCTGATCATAGTATGGAATTATTGATATACAGCAATCGCTAACACTTTTGAGAATTATTTTCTTGCTTTTTTAGAGACGTTTATATCTCCTTATATTGTAGTTATCTTCGTTTTTGTAGGCTATTCAATTGCGATTTTGTGTTTACGCGTGTATTTGGCTTTGATGAAGTCTGACGACTATCTGTGAAGTGTCTGTGATATGCCTGTGTACGCTGGAAGACGGTTTTCTGCTGTTTATACCTTCCACTATGATGAATGTGTTTCACTTGACCGCCCCGTGTCTCTAGTGAACTGCTTAATAGCTGAAAAGTTTCACTTCGTCCATCATCAGCCTTCATTTATTTAAAAATGTAACATTTCGTAGAATCCAGCTGCATGCTGTACTTGTTGCCAACAATTCTAATTCATTACAAATAAATCAAATAATAGAAACTCTTTGAGTGATCGAAAAGAAGCGGCATGGGGATTAAGGACGACAAACGTCAGTTCGTGCTGTTACGAAAGTGGATGAACATAAGCAGAAATATCTGGCCCGCATCCACAAAACTTCTATGACGTAATTGCCGTTCACGATTGCCCACCGCTGCCATAGTTTCCCACAGAAACCACTACAGGAAAAACTGGGGCTGCGATCGCTCAATTGCCATAGGAATGACGGTTGGTACAATTGATTTGGGTAGTCTTTGTGCTTGCGGCTTCAATTATTCTTGTGGCGTACGTTAGTTCATCTCTATTTATCGTTCCAAATTGCCACGCACTGACACTTTTCTAAACAGAGATATATACAAGTATATACAGCTGCGCACATGCGAAATCATTACGAATCGTTACGTTTACAACGCAATATTTGTTGAAAATGGTTAATTTGCAATGTCACGTTTGAGGCCAGATGGACGTAGTTTAGGCAAATCCATGCGCTCTCATCGTTCCCACGGCGACTGAACCGCCGTGCTTGCATATAGTTCCCGAAGAGTTCAACTTCTGTTCCTCACAAGTTTCGGCCCGCAATTTGTACTGCCCGCAGTGGCAGGGCAAATCTTGTTGGCATCAAAGAAGTGTCTACACACCTCTCTGTCGGGGTCCTATAGCGACGTCGTCGGTCCGTATAATGCCTTCGCGGGACGCTGTGCTATTTCACCTATCTTGTCCTTCTTGCGTGCCTCAACTCGTGACGCGTATTTCCAGCCAGAGGCAGAGTCATCGCGGGTGCTTCCGCCACCGCGTTGGTCCACTTTGCGCGCCCTGCTCGAAAAAGCCGCGTGGACGAGATTACTATCCCACTGGAAATCTCCACGCTCTGCGTGCGTTCAGCTGGCGATGATGTACGCTCGCTGGCGCCACTGTTTCCCTTTTACCGCATCAAGTGGTGTCGTAATTTCTTCGAAAGTGGCACATATTGGCCCCCATCTCTTCGAGGGGGGGGGGGGAGGGGGGGGGGTGTAGCCGGGACATATGCTCTACATATAGAGGCGACGGGTATGCATCACGAGCCCAGGGCGCACGCGTCTGGTTGCGCATCCGGGCCCGTGGCCCCCTGTTCCTTCGCCGCGCTCCTTCCAGCATCCAAGCGTCGTCCTCTCGGAGTTCTTCGAACTCAAATCTGCGAGGCTGCTGCCCCGCGGGGCCATCCTCTGTGGGCGCTGACTTTCGCGTGACGTCGACAGCGGAGGCTGCGTCACGCAGATGTCCCGCCGCGAGCAACGACGTTGTCCTCCGAGCACGCGCGTGGCTCGTCTGTCGCGAAGACCCATTTCGTGGTGCGCTATTTTTGGGGGGCCACTGCAGCAGAACACGCTGCGCACCTCTTTTTTTGTCTTATTGCACGTATTTTTGTTGTTTTCAGGAAGCGTTATTTACCTCGGTCGCGTAAGGAAATGAAAGTGTCTCTGGTGCGACGCAAGAGTTGTCGAGGAGTCTTGTTGCCTTCGTCGCCGCAATTGTCACCGCGGCACTCCGAGAGATGTGCATTTTACTCTGCTCTGGTTGTGTGTTTGAGTTAGTCACAAGTATCGAGAAAGAGGCTACTTTGCTCGAATGCAATGAAGTAAAAAAAAAAAAAAGGAATGGTAGATTCCTTTTTTTTCCCTTCATTTCCTTTCATTTCCTTACGCCTGATCAATGATAAGAATTATCCTACCTGCCACAGGTGATTTCTAAAAATTACGTAAAACTTAAAAATGAACACCCTATATAGAAGGAACGGAGTTGCATTTACCAACAAGTTTGCTTAAAAATAACTCGGGTACTCGTGCTTGTTTCTGATTTCCACTTGACGGACTTCGCCTTGAGCAGTGGCCGGCTTTAATTCCGCAATTGCTTCTTCATGGATCGATCGATCGAGCAATAATTTGATGGTGATCCCGGACTCAGCTCAGACGCGCTAAAATAATATATTAAGACCTAATCGGTGAACGTCGGCAAAGCTACTCACTTATCAGGGATGATCGTGTGTGTGTCCACCGCCGCCCCTTATAATATGTTGCGCCGCCATGAAAGTATTTTGACGAGTGAAAAAAATTAACTCTTAAAATACGCAATCAGATTTCCATTAGCGCTGGTACACGGAATCCATTAGTGTTTAAAGAGTTTAGGACCTATATTTAACGAGAGAGAGGGGGAAAAAAAAAACCGAATAGGATGGGTAGTCGAAAATAACACGCATTGGTCAGGGCAACTTGGATGTGCGGGAAAGCCTGTGTTATGGAATGTTGCATATCGTCCCTCGTATGGATGCTGAATTTCTGATTACTGTTTACAGAGCCACTTTCAACATTTCCGAATGAATGAAGAAAATTACTTCTGTGTATCATTTCTGAATGTTATAGCTCGCCTATAAGATGGGTATCAATAAAGGCGCCGTCGTTCCTGAAGGGCGCACTGTTTCTTTTTTTTTCTCTCTCTCTGCCCCAGCTATCGTCGACGTGATCGTCCCGATTAATGGCGGAGAGCATCTCTTATAGACTCGCGAGGAACAGTTTTCGGCGTGCTCGCCCGCGTAACTCAGTTGCCGGGCGGTGCCGCGGCGTCTCTGTGCACTCGCGTGCGAACTCGCTGCTGCTTGTTCGCACTCGCAAGTTTTGCTTTTACGGGCGTGGAAGAGGCAAAAAATGCGGCGTCGTTTTGCCCTCGCGGAGATCGTAGATTCCGGTGGTCCGCGCGGTATCAGCGCGTGCGATCGAACGCAGAACGCCTGCGGCGGCGTCCGCGGTGCCGGCGCGGAAGCTCCCGGACTCGTTCCGGCCCTGCCCTCTCTCTCTCATACATGAAGCATCGCCGGACGTGGCGCAAAATAATAAAGTCCTCGCCCCCCCCCCCCCCTCCAACCCCCAATCAATATACTATGTTTATTGTGATTTCTTCGTCTAACTATACTTTTAGTGCCTTTCTATTTTTTATTTATTTCTGTTCATTTCCCGAAATCCCATCCACAACATCATTCAGAACCACTTCCTAACCGTTTTGTTTTTCTGTCGTTCTACGATTAACACTTCGGTTCTCTTCTCCTTATGTCGTTACATTAATTTTTCTGTTGGCAAATTTACCCCGTGATACATTGTGGCGCCTCTGCTCTGTCTTTCTTTCTTTCTCTCTCTCTTCGTTCAGCCTTATCTCTCCGACCCTTCACGCGGTTCCCGCGGTAGAAACGAGCGTCATTGTTAGCGTGCGTGCGTGCGTGCTTCCCGGCCGTATTTCACATTCGAAAAAAAAAAGAAAAAAAAAACAGTTTCCGGTGCGCCGGTGTGTTCAGGTGTGCCCCCCCCCCCCCCCTCCGCCCGGTTCGCGCCGTATCTAAATTTGATCGGCCCCCATCGAGAGATAAATAAGGCAGATGACGACCGGGAGTCCGATTTCCTCTTGAAACGTGCGTCCGCCGCGCGCGCTGCAGGGTGGCTTCCGTGTTTCTTTAAGAGTGTATATAGTGGTGCTGCTGGGGAGGTGTTGCCGGAGGTGGCGGTGGCACCCCCGTGCCCCCGATTCGTCGTCTTCATAGTTCACGGCGGCCGAGGACGATGGTGTGAAGCAAGTACTCTAACCTGCGAACGGGTATCGGGACGACAACGGCTTCAGCGTTACCGCACGTCGCGCGACCTGCACGCAGCTGGCGACGGTGCCGCAGTTCCGTCGCAGTTCCGTCGCAGTTCGACCCGCACGAAGTTCAAGGCAGCTGTAACGCTAACTTCGCAGTGCTGAAGCCGGAAAAAGACATTAAAAGGCAAGAAGTAGGCGGACAAGAATAATAAGTTAGCATCGTGAGCCGTCAACCAGCTCCTGTTCTATATACCTTGTTACAACTATCCTCTTCAGTGCGGTATCATTAACTATATATACTCTTACCTGCAAAGCCCTATACAACTGTCCTCTTGAGTGTGGCATCATTAACATACATATACCCTTCCCTGCAAAGGCCAGTATACTGCAACTTCTCGAACAACCGCTGTGCTGCGCTTTCGCACCCAACACTTCATGCATCAATGGACAGTTCTTGCGCCATTACGGTCACAGCGTGGTCTGATTATTTTGCCATTTTGGCAAGTAAAACCACAGAATTTAATTGTGTTTAAAAATCACTTTGCCTGTCGGGTGCAATCGTTCTGTACTTGATGCGCACTCAAGTGCGCTGCTGGCGCCCAGGCAGTGTTTGTTTGCCTTCGGAGATGACTTCGTGCTTCGAGAAGAAGGTCCGTTTTCCCGTGAACCCGTTGCCCGTATAGTTCTGCGTGTCTCCTCATCCTTGTCGTAATATCCTATGGGCGTCCCGACATAGCTGTTCATAACAAGGCGACCCCGTTCATTCGGACCAAGATAATGCTTCTTCTGTTTTTAAACTCTCGAACTGAGCTCTCCGCGTGCTTGTTCAGCGTTTTTCAATCTCGACCAGTCCCGGAAGCGGCGCGGTGTTTACGCAATCCCCGAGTGTGCGCGGGGGACATAAAAGGACGGTCTTGGCTTCGCGAATTCTCGTGCTTGCTGCCACACGATACGGCTATGCGGCAAGGGATCTCCATCTTGGGACTCTTGCGACATCCAGACCGAAGGGGACTGACGCCTGCTTCGAAGTATATAAAGGCTGCCGAGAAAGAGAGAACTATACATACGGAGAGGTCGAACGCTCAAAGGTTATGGAGGAAAGCCGCTGTTTGGACTAAGTGCGCTTAGAATTCGTGTGAGAAACACGGGGTGAGATGTGGTCGATTGATTTATTTTATTGTGATGTCGGGAACGTTAGCAACAAATGGGTCTCTGGCTGATTGTGGGTAACGCGCGAGGAAGGCTTTGTGGGAGTAACTGCGTGGAACACCTATACGTATTTCGCCGCAATTTCGGTAGCGAGTATCTCAAAACTCGTGCTAAGCTGAACGCGCCTGTAATTATGAGTAAAATGGATATAATAGTTTATAGTTATTTCGTTGTAGTTCTGTAATTGTGTATCGTTAACAAAATCTTCTTTAACTAAGTTGTGCTCGGTTTTTGTCGTACAGGAAGTCGCCTGTTTCCTCGGTAATCCAGCTAAATGGACACAATAGTGCTGTTCTACGAAGAACTATAAAAATGTTTTAGGCGCTTTGTCACTAACTTAGTGGTGAACTCTGTGCTAACTATATTGCCAGAATTAATGTGAAATGTGAATGCGAGGCTCCCTAATCGGGTCGGATTGCAGTCATGACTTGCGACAGGATGCCGCCAGGCAAACGTGTTTGTGCGCATGCCGCTTTAGTTCCACCGCAGCGCTGAATAATCACCTCTAAAGATCACTAGAGGGAACTCTGACAGGCGCCATCGCTCAACGATACAGTGAGACTAATGGGGCAGTACACGGAATCGCCTCATCATCGTGCTTGCTGCTTCAGAGGTTCTTGTGGCGTTACTTACTATACGCTTTATCTTTCTAACTTCCCGAGATATTTTTTTTTGAACTTACTGCGCTCATGCACAACAATTGCGAATTGTTCCATTCATTAAGCAATATTTATGGAATATTATCTACTTGTAATGTCACAAAGCCGTTGAAGCCATGCAGAAGGTCGGACTTTAGCATCATGCCCATGCTGGCTGCACGTCATTAATGAATGAATGAATGAATGAATGAATGAATGAATGAATGAATGAATTTATGTATTTATTTATTTGAATGCCTTCAAGACCCCCGAATGCGTTACAGAAGGTAGTAGATTAGCTTTACAAGAACAAAGCAAAACAATTACGGCTGCTAAGAATACAAGTAATCTTCAACAGCAGCCTTAAATGCAAGTACGTCAGTTCGGCGACAGAGGCGGGCAGGTGGTTTCATTCGTTGGATATATTTGTGACAGAACAGCCATGGAATATAGCTTTGTACGGGAGTATGGTACGTGTACTTTATGCTGGTGATCAGGTCGGTTCGATAAACAGTATGGTTCTGAAAAAAAGATACTGTTTTAATTCTGGCGTTATGGTAGTTCTTATGGAAACGGTCCCTTTTACGACGTAAATAAAGTGTTGGGAGACCCGAAATTGTTTTGATAGATAGTGCACTAGATAGCCCGAAATAGCCCGAAGAAGTAAAACTTTAAGAAATGAAAATTTTGGCCTTGCTGCTTTCGTAGACACTATAGCGCTGCAGTTTCCTTTAGTATTTTTTCTTTCTAGTAAGCTTCGATGCACCGCAGAGGTAATAATTTCCTACTGTACGTGTTGCAGACGCATCTGCGTTCTCTCCGTGCAGCCGAGTAGCGCCACCTCCCAGTATGGAGTGCAGTTCCCGAATGTGCGCTTGTCCTCTCCCGCTTCTCTTTTGAAGCCAGTGTGCGTCTTTCTTTTAACTTCAGCTTTGGTTTCTCTGGCGCTGTGCGTGCGTTCGCCTTAGGGTGCCTGCATGCTCTACCTCTCTCCCACGGATGGGGGGGGGGGGGGCGATGAGGAGAGCATTCAGGCACCCTATAGTTCGTGTGTGCACGTGTGCGTGCGCTGGCGTTTCCAAAATTGGTCCTCCCCTTGCTAATACTGGAACGCTGTGTGCGTCGCCTATTTGTACACGCGCCGCGCAAGGTAATTCGCCCTTTCCGGAAGCTGCTTGCGCACCCCCAACCTTTCCGACGCCCGGAATGTACCGTATACGCGCGAGTCGCGCTACTGTTCGGGCTCCAGTCTCTCCGTTCCAGGCACCTTTTCACGGCGCAAAGATCAACGTAGCATCTGTGGGAGCTGGGAAGCTCAGTGGGAGCCGCTCTGACGTAGGAGTCACGTGCGTGATGAACGGCAACATTCGCTGTCCTGCCCCATTGTAATTCGAGTCTCATGTATACGTCTTGAGCAGAAACAGCGCAGCGGAACGGGTCGTAAAAGAAAGGGACTACGGTCTCTTTCTTATGTACAGCCTAGCGCGATTTGAAGGTTATCGCGCGAGCGTCGACCAAGAACAAGCACAGCGCCACGGCCCAGAATCCTCTTTCGAGGAGAGGGAGGTATCAGGCCAGCTTCCCTCACTCTTTTTGCTGTTCCTTAAGCTGCGGTGACTCCCGTCGGAGGAAGGAGCTTGCTCAATTTAACGCGATAGCGTTTAGGGCCCCGTGTCGCAGAAAATCCGGCGTCGGCAACCGGCGTGTGATCGCGGGTGGCGGAGAAAATCATCCAACCACATCGACCGCGCAGGCCCTCCACGTGAGGTTTTGATGAAAAAAATTGAATTTCTCACAGTGAAATCCGTCAGAAAGTAAAGTACGACTTCAGCATTCGGCGTCGGATTCGCCGTTGGATTGTTTACCAATCGGCGTCGGATTGTAATTTGAATGTACGAGAAAACCTAATTCTGCTACGAGGAAACTACCAGACCTGCGCGCGTCGGGGCAATAGCAAACAATTAATAAAATAGTAAAAAAAGGTGCTAGGGCCTTTACATTTTAATAAAAGACCACTTATATTGCCCCTGGAAAAACGTCTTTCCAGCAATGCGTTTCAGTTTAAAAGTGAAGCCGACTTTAAGGGTATCGGTGTAAGCTTGGTCTTTGTAAGCTGGCTTTCCCACGTTCAGTGTTGCAGTGAATGAAGCCTACTTGCCGTATGCGAACGATGCGATGCGAACGGGTCCCGATAACGCTATCGCGTTCTGCTCTTAAAGGCGAAGCTTAAGCGTCCTCCCATTTTCCCCCTGCTTCATGGAACAGGCAGTGATGGTTATTGCGCGCAACGTATATTCTTCGGTATTATCGGGAATTAGATGCTCCGAATTGGACGCTTTTGTTACCGTCCGCGATGAAGGCGACCAAGTCTACGCTTGATCGCAAAGAATGAAAAGCTTAAAGTATAGAGAAAGGGTGGCGAGTTCGTCGTGGAGGTGATTGTTGTGGCATGGAACAGCCAAAGAGGGCGAGGAGAATGCGAAATCTTGATTTTCACTGATCCGAAACGTGCCTCTATAGGCCCTTGGGACGCTAGGCCGGTCGACGCCCGCGCGATAACCTTCAAATCGCGCTAGACGGTACTATTCTTTTGCGCTGTGCCAACCAACCCAAATGCGTACGCTTCTGCAGTCCTCTTACGTCACTCTTCAGACACTGTAGATTGCGGCCGTTCTTGAGTGCATGGAAGGCGTAGAGCAGCGGAGACGCCTGGCAACAAGTGTCGTAGATGGTGATTGAGCGTCTGAATCGTTCTGTACTGCTGCGCGCAACTCGATACATAGACAGGCATCCGCATTTCAGTGGAGGCGAGAGGAAAAACGAGTACTGAAATTTCGGTTCGTGCCCAAGCAGCCCGCTTTATGATACCCTCTGTCGGAGTCCTCCACTACGTCAAGTGCTGTGGCGCTATTTAATGACACACGTTACTGGCATCACTATGTTACAAGCTGGCGGTGACACGTTTGTGCTTCTACATGGTGGCCGGTGACACGTTACGGTGCTTTCTACATGTCAGAGCGTGTAATTTCGTACGCGATACGGCTAGCTTCAGGAACGGAAATTACGCAAAAGAAATTTGTGGTTACGAATTAAACTGATCTACTGTAAATTCCTGATTTGCAGTCGTACGTGATGCTTTACGAGAAAAGAACCGCGGTTAAACTAGTGCTTTGTTTGCGAGGTGTCTGCACCGAGTTAGCTTTATTACGCACAACACCATGATGCAAGCGACGTGCGATAGTGTGGCATGGACAGTGAAGCTCCTGCGATATACGAGACGCAGTGACACGAAGGAGCACAAGTCGCCGACCTCCCCGAGCACACACGGCAGGGTGGCGGTGCCCTTTGAAAATGCGCTCCCAAATACGCTGCTAGCTGCTGCGAGATTCCTCTCGGGGGGCAGTGGTTATAAAAGGAGATGGCGAGATGGCTTATCTCTGGCAGAAGCAGTGTGCGCTGGCTGCCGCGTCGGGAGTGTATTTCGCGGGGGCGGGAGGGCAACGTGCGCCGGTGAGCGAGGTCAGGGAAGCATTCTGGCTGTTGCGTTGTTGTTGTTGTTCGCTATAGTTGATTACCGTCAAGTGGTGCGAGTTGCGAATCGAAAAGAAGTAAGGCAATAAGTCATACGTAAATAAATAAATAGATAAATAATCACTAGCTCTGCTGAGACCGAGAGCATCAATGATGTACGCATCGCCGTTCTGCCTGTATATTCCTGCTGCGTGTGTATCTCCTTGAGTTACGCTGTACAGATTTGTGCTCGCGAGTTATTCTCGCAAGTTCTGTGCAGTAGTCGCTAGGAAATAAAATAATAACAGCAGCAACAACAACAAAAACAAGAACAAAGACTACGGACACCGAGTAGCGGATGAATTGAACCATCTGCTTACACACCGTGACTCGATTTCACGTTTGTGTGCAGATAATTTCTGCGCACTAGTACTTTATTAGAGGCGCGGCGTTCCGACAAAATGACGAAACAATGGTTTGTCTTTCCATCTTAGAGCTTGCCACCGATAATTAACTTGTGCATGCGCTTTGAGTCGGATCTTTAATTGCTTTATGGAAAAAACGTGATTCGACTAACTGTACATTAAATCGTGATTTAATTATTCTATAACGACGAGGACTCATTAGGAGATGCACAAAGTGTCATTCTATCGCTTGTCTTTCTTTCAATCGAGTCGGCAGTGCGTTGGTACACATGTGGACAACTTAGCCATATTTAGTCACACTCCGTCATAATTCGTAAACACGCCTGTCATTTAATAGAAGTCGCCAGCGGCCACGGCGTTCGGCTTGAATAAGAACCCCCTTTATAATAGTGATAAGTGGTCGCAGATTATTTCAAGCTGAGGACTGTAGTCTTATGCTCAGGTGTGCTATATCTAAGCAGCGAATGCTCAGAAAACAAATCAGGCAGCCGTGCGCTCTGCCTCCGTTAGGGTTGAAGAGCTGCTGCATTTATTTATTTTTTGCCCACATCTGCCTTACGTATCGCTGCGTGCTCGTTGTGCACGTGACATCGACCTCACCGCCGTCTGCTTTAGGAACTATGCAATTTGCATTAACATACTATTAGATTTGTTTTTCTGTTGGGCAACAGTATTGGGCAACAGAAATGTGTATTACACTATCATACAATTGCTCATATGCGAGGGTACTGGCGCCATTTCGTGGTAGTCGATCCGAATCGCACAGGTACATTGTTAAATGAAAGTTATCGTTTGCACTGAGAAACAATGGGTCGTGGCTGTGGCCGAATTGTTAAAAAAAAAAAAAAAAAAGACCGATTGCTGGGAACCACGGAACTCAGAAGATACCAGTCTTAGGCGACCACGAAGCCCCACAAGAGAGAGAAAAAAGAACAGAACAGAGCACATGGGCAGTTTTAAAGGCACTGGCTTTCGCGTCCCGAAGACTGTAGGTCAGTGTTTTAAGGGCGCCATGCATTTGTCCTCTGCCACGTTCCTCCCCGGAGGGTAACACGTAATGAGCGAGCCGGTCCGTTTTCCACGTGTTCTTCCTTCATAACTGAGCGACAGGATGAGAACAAGGACTTGCATGGCCCATTCACGGGACAAGGTCGCTGACGGACGCTTGCCCACGTTTTATATGCGTACGCGTCAAACGCGTACTGCCTTAAAACAACAGGGGGCACCCCCATTGGACGAAACGCAGCGCAGCGCCAGCGCCCGGTCAAAAATAGGGCACGTGCATCATCGCCGGGCACAGATGTCCTTTTTTTTTCTTTTTCCCTTCTTTTAGTGAGTCAAGAAATACGTGTATGGGTGATGTGTGTATACATGTACACAGCGAGCGCATCGCGACGGTCGCATCGGGGAGCGGGCGCTCCGAGCACGCGTGCCGCCTCCTACGCCTTGCGTGGCTGGGCCGTTCGTCCGTCCGTCCGCGTAGGGGGGTGGGAGTCGGTGCTCGAAGCCTCCCCAGCACGAGTCCGCCCTGTTGCGCGCACCCCCCGCGGAGCGTTTCGGCGCGGGGTGAGGGTTATGAGAGCAGGTCAGCCGCTCGTATTGTCGGCGAGCGCGCTCGCGCGCCCATGGTGGGGGCGATCCGAGTCGACGAGGATGCCGATCGGGTCTCCCGATTGCGCCACGACGGACCGCTCGCTCCTCCGCGTCTCCCCCGCCATCCCTCCTCCTCCACTGCACCCTTTTTGCGGCTGCGTTCCCTCGGAGCGGTCGCTCTTTCGCTCCTCCGTACTCGAAGTGGGGGTTGCTCTCTCGCACAGCTCTCGTCGTGCCATCGTTTGTGTGAGCGCCGCGGCAAGCGGACCTGCTACTGCACGCCGCCGCCGTCGCCGCGTCGACTGCGTCTCTCTCTCTCACTTCTCCTCGATTCCTTGACGGGTGCGTGTCGCGTCGTCCGCTCCTTTTTGTCCGTCCGCATCTGCTGTGCCGCCCTTGCGTCCTCTCTTTCCTCGGCTTCGTGACCCAAGTGTGCGAGCACTTCGGGTCTCTAAACTTGACCGCCGGTTCGCCCGCAAGCTCCCTGGTCGCCGGTCGGAGTTTCCTCGGTGCGAGTGTCGGTGTGTCTCGTTGTGGCTGGTGTAGGTGTCCGATCAGCTGTGTGGTTGCCAGTGCGCGCGCGCGCACGTCTTCGTGTTGGTTTCGTGCGGCGGCCGTGTGTGTTCTCGACCGAGCAACGACGCCTACGACGTCGTCGGCACTTGGAGAATCGGCTGGATCCTGCCTACTATAACGGCTGAGGGACGCCGCTGCACGGGTTCGCTCTGATCGGCACGTGTGGGTTGGTGGGCCTTTTGTTCTCTGCTCGCTTCGCCGACCTTCCTCCGTGCGTGCTTCCTGCTGTTGAGGTCGGCTCGTCGGTGTGTTTCGCCCACGCCGAGTGCGCGTTGTGGGTGGCATGCTGAAGCTGCAGAGTAAAACCGTAACGCGCTTCCTTTATATCGTCGGGGCGTCAGGCGAATGATTGCCTTGAATTTGCAGCTCATAGAGCTGTCGGGCTAGTTGCCAAGAAGAGCTCATTGTTTCACTGCTTACTGTACGGATTAACTGCTTGTTTCGGTCTCCTTTCTTTCTTTCTTTCTTTCTTTCTTTCTTTCTTTCTTTCTTTCTTTCTTTCTTTCTTTCTTTCTTTCTTTCTTTCTTTCTTTCTTTCTGTGAGGTCCTCTGTTGCGGAACTGGAGTCTGGTGTTCTGTGGTAAACCTACGAACGTGTTGTTATGAGTCGTTTGACCACAGACGCTCATAATTGACTACGGAACATTTTAATTGTGACCCGGTGGGACCGGGTATACTTATAATAACGTAATCTTTCGGCTTTATCATTGTTTCTATTGTTGTTTTGGATGGACTGCACTGCACGATATCTGCAAGCGTTAGAAAAAGCTGCCGATATTTTGCATTTCGGGATCAAATATTGCGAAGGGTGTCAAGGTGTCGCGTGTTTCGTTCAGTGCCATGCTTAGCTGTAGCACTTGCCTGGTTTGCAAAAAGAGAGAAAAAAAAAACCGCAATACAAACTGCGTATACACACATGTTGCAGCCTGCCGTATCGTAGGCTTTGCGGTCCTTTCCGTGTTTTGTACTTAGCGAGTGCAGCGTTTTTGTCGCCAACCAGGGGAGGGGTGGGGGTTGGGGGGTAATCTGTAAGAGTCCATTTCGGCCGCTGTTGATTGGTTGCAGCTGCACGAGTGAGGAGAAGACAGGTGCCCCAGCCAGCCTCTATCTCACTCGTACAGCTGCAGCCAATCAGCGACAGTCGAAATGGACAGTCCACTGGCTGGACTCTTACAGAATAACCCCCCCCCCCCCCCCTCCCCCAGTGTAAGCCGGTGAGGTCGTAACATGTCAAACTGTGTCCAAAAAGAAGAGTGGAGGCCACGAATCAGAGCAGGTGTGTGAGTTTCGAAAGCAGTAGTGTGTGAAGTGATGCGTATCTTGTAAACATGCATGCAGCAGATGCGTTAGGCTGCGCACCAGCGCTTGCTCATTGATAGACTATTCCATGTTAGGCAATGCATATACGGTGCAGCACTGTGCACCGTAGATATGTGTGCTGCACTATTCTTCTAACATTTTTTTCTCAAGTAAAAATGCTCGAAGGCATGTATTGATGACTGTTGCTGTTATTGCTGAGAGCGTTGTATCTTTGTAGCTTGCATTTTAAAGTGCTGAATTGACTGGTTCACATTCGTCGTTATTGTTTTACTCCTTCGGTCAATTGTGCTAATGGTCCTAGCGCCTTGGTACATGCTAAATTGTGGGGTTCAACGACCCGCACCTGCACAGTGGGCTGTGAGGGACGCTGTGGCGTTGTCATTGTTGCTGTTTATTATCTGTACACCGATGGAAAGGTAGGTTACATTAGAGCCGGCTATCCCAGTACACAGTTGAGAAAAGATAACTACCCATTTGCCCGTAGATACGCACATACATGCCACAATCAAACGTACTAAGTATACAAAAATGATTCCGGTGTGATTTTGACCACCTGTGGTTCTTGAACGTGCACCCAAAGCCCTGTACGCAAGCGTTTTTGCATTCAACCACCATCGAAAAACGGCCGCCGTGGCCGCGGAATTGAACCCGCGACCTCGCGCTCATTATCGCAACGCCGTAGCCACTGAGCTGCCGCTGCGGATTGGTGCGCGCTCTGGCCCATGCCTGGTGCATGCACGTTCCCCGCACGACATTCAAATATGGCTGCCTTTTGTATACGGCTCTGTCTTTATCTGCTTTCATCGCCTTAATGGAAGGGAGCGCCATTGTGTCCCGGATGGAGGACTGATAAGGTGGCCAGTCGCACTCTCATTGTCCGCAGCGTTTAGAAAGCCATTAAGCTGGGTCATTCCAAATAATGGCACCGTCGCCTCTGTGCCATATTGAGAACGTTTAACCTTTGGCAGTGGAGCGCGGGCAGCCCGACGTGGAACATTCCTCGCCGTTGTCATCACGAGTCGCTGTTATTCGCTCAGAGGATGGAGAAAACTGCATCGCTGAGTGTGGATGTCGCCGCTATCTCCCAGTAGCAGCGATAAAAGAAGAAACGTTACAAGCCGTAGCCTGTGTGTGCTGCTCCATTGTGGGCGGTATAGGCGGCGTCCGTCCTTGCATTCTTGACTTCATGTAAAGCGTGCGTCAGCGGCTGTACTGGCCAGCGCTGCTCCTCTCGCCTCGCAATATTTGGACCAAGGATGCTAATCTCAATTGAAATAAGGCTAAGTGATTTCTATAGAAAGCAGACAGGGGAAAGCCTTAACCGTCGGAGGATGCGTGCCTTGGTTACTTGCTTGGAAAATATTATAAAACTAGCGAAACATGGTGTGTATACAAACCCGTGTACTGACAATCATCGATTTGAATATTATATTTTCACAATTGGCACAGGGGTTAAAACGGTGAATATCACAGGCGTGCTCACAGAATGTTCTCAGCTGTGGAGGGAAAGGTAGGGCAGGGGTTATGGTGGGCAAAGGGAGCACTGGCTACTATATGCTCACAGTCACTAGCTGATGGGGACGCATATACTCGTATATGTCTCACTGCGTCTACTCTCCTGTACTACTCGCTGGTAGTTTGGAACGGTGTCGCATGGGTTGGGGAACCTGTAAGGGCAACAAGTGCAAGTTTTCGATTTGTTTTGTGGTGAAGTATTGTTAAATTAGGCGGGATGATGAAATTAGGAAATTTGCAGGTGGAAATTGGGATCAGCTAGGGCAAGACAGGGTTAATTGATGATCGCAGGGAGAGGACTTCGTCCTGCAGTGGACAGAAAAATAGGCTGCTGCTGCTGATGATGATCGTTGAATAGCTGCACGTGGGGTGGGGGAGACGTTTGGTATACGTTGCACCTTGCTAGTGGTGTGGATACAGCGCAAGCCGGTGGAGACGCCAGAAGGCGATAAAGAGATTGGAGGAAAGGGGAGGGGGAGGGGGGGGGGGGGCAGGCGACAGCTCGTACGTTAGGCCCCCCGCATGTGGGCGCAGCTGCGCATGCCTATCAAGATAACGTCGTTTTGCTATTTCTTTTGTCTCTTTTGCACTCGCATCTGTTATGTCTGCGTCTACATCGTACTGCGACTGCGTCGGTTCGGAATCAATCGCCTCTTGAATCCCCTGCTCGCACAGTCATCGTTGACAGGCCCGCTTTCTTCGCCCGTTAATTAAACTTACAACACGAATCGTCGTATCGCGTTGCGTGGATTCCAGTTGCACTCAATTTTCTAAGTTGTGGTGTCTTTGCACGTGACAATGTCGACACGTGGACGAATAAACGATCTTTCCTCTCCTTTGCTCGCCTACTCGCAGGTAGGGACCAAGAAGCATGGTGTTGGATACCGGCTGCAAGTGTCGGCAGGCCCAGCGGCGCACCAGATTGCGCACACCGACCAGTCTTATTCCCATGGACTCATCTTGAGGACGAGGGGTCGACTCTCCTAGCGCATCGAGGTGAGTGCTGCGCCTCCTGGTCATTTCCTCTGTCGACACACCGTTGTCCCGTGAACTTTTTTTTTTTTTTTTGAGTTCGACGACGTGTTCGACACAATGCTTAGGAATTTCCGAGAAGAGCCGGCCGCGCGCAGGCGGTGGCGCTCTCTGGAATGCCAGGAACGCGCGCTCGGAAGCACGAAGAGCGCGTGCTTTGCTTTGCATCTGCAGTATGGTATGGGCTTATCACTCGTGCCATAGGATTTTGCCGGGCAGAAGTCCCGCCTGTCGATGAAATGAAGGTATCAGGGCCGTGTTGTCATTAGCATATATGTCTGAGATTAATATTTTTAGCATAGCGTTATCATTCTGCCATTATACCGCTACCGCTTGCCACCGTCTGCGCTTGCACAGATGGCGGAAATAATTTCGGTAACGGTGCGCTCGAGAAGAGTGAGAGAGAAGAGAGAGAGAGAGAGAAAAGAAGGAAATCATCGGAAGGAGAGTGCGAAAGAACACAGAAGGCTACAAAGGAGTTTGGTTTTTGGATACGCAAAGCTCCTTGGGGACGCTGTACTAAAACTCCCTATTCTTGTTTGTGGACAAGATAATCGACAAAGGGCGCAAACTTTTCTTATATTGTAAGACCTGTACGGTAAGAATATACGCTAAAATACTCTGTGTGGACGTTATATTTGATTGAAAAGGTTCCCACCCGGTTTTCTTTACAGGCTTAGTCTACTTCAACAGGGCGCGTTTCTGAATTATAAGGCGTGCATGGACAGTATATACCCCCTCGAATTTGCGAAACTGTAAATATGGCACCTAATGCTTTGTGAGGTTTCTTTTTTTTTTCTTTCCATCATATTCATGAGCATTTATTCATCTCTAGTGGCACCTTGTGAGACATTACTCAGGGGGCGACAGCATAAAAATCGAAAGTAAGCTGTATGCATTAGTACAAGCCAGTGCAAGAAGTGTTGCGTACTTTGCTTGCATTCTGCCCGTGCGCTATTTATTTCAGGTAGAGTGTTACAGCTGATTCGTAACGACAGGCATGGAGGCATTTGTTGAATGACTTCGTTAATTTGATGCGTGGTGCCTGCTCTTGCTGCTTCTTAGAAGGCCAACTGCAGCGAAATTTTGCGCGACGTAAGAAGCATAGACTCAAATGGTGAAGGCATAGAGGAACTTTCGTGCCAAGTTTGACGTTTGAAATGCGAGTGGATGCGTCACGAAAACCTTGCAGAACGAGTGAGTTTTTAAAACCGAAACTATATATATATAAAAAAAAACGCAACCATTTTTGTTTGCCGGAAATGACGCAGCACCCATGAAGTTGAGAACCAACGTGTCTTCTCGGCATGGCCTCCGAGTCTCGGAAAACCACGGTGTGGGGATTTGCGTCGTGTCCACATCTACCATCGGCAGCACGTGGCGTCTGCTTGAGTTCTGTTTCAAGTCTGTTAATACGAAAATTAGACAATTGTCAGCCCTGCAACTTCGCGAAGATTAATTCTGTGGTATATGCGAACAATACAGAATTTTACTAGATACAGGTTTGAAGTGATCAAAAGTTTTCGAACGAGGAATGCCGCTAAAGTCAGCGTTTCGCAACGAAGAGATCTTCTCTTCGTCAGGGCAGAAGAGTTTCTCTGTCAAAACCTTGGCTCGCGCGACATTCCTCGTTCGACCACTGTTGATCACTCGAATCATATAACTACATATTTATTACCAAGTTAGTCAAATTGGAACTTCTTTGCTGTTTTACTTTAAAATTCGGCACATTTATGTGCCGAATTATGGAACTTATGGTCGCAAAGTGGAAGTGAATTTTGTGGGACAGCTGCAAACGTACACCTGCAAAAGATAGATCAAGTTTACTTGTTAATAGCGTTCAGGGATTGTACGGGCTTTTAACCTTGTTTGCGATTGCAATATTTATTGCGCATTCGACAGGTCTTATTGGTGAGCGTTCTCGCAGTATCTACAGGGGTCGAGTAAGGTCGCAACTATGGTTGATTACTGGACGTAGCCGGCTCCAGGCAGTATGTAAAAATGAAACTTCATTAATTGTCGCGGTGCTATGGCACAATTATCATTGAAACAGAGCCTGAATTCTGTCCGCTACCTTAGAGAGCCGGCGGAGCGTTCGGAACGACTCTTCGGTGATGCCATAAATAGTTCTGTAAGACGAAAAAAAAAAAAAAAAGAAAAGCGTGGTGAACGGGTTGCCGCATACAGCAGACAAATTGCGAACGCACGTAAGGGCGGGACAGTGTTAGCTCGGCGCACTATAGTGCTCTTTCAATTCACTGTGTACGCATGTACAGACGGTTATCTACTCCTCACGCGAAACCGGTGTCAAGCGCGGGTGTCCGTAAATCACCGCTTAGCCCGTAAAAACATTTTCCTTTCTACCGACCCACCGCCTAGCCCTTGACTTCTATTGCATTTTTATTTTTTTTGCTCGTCGCCTTATATCCTTGCGAGCATCGGGGTCAACGCGGCGTCAAATCGGACTTTGTTCCCATTGCTTCCCCCTTGCACACGGCATCATCAGCACATTTATCTTGTATGCTTAAGTTGGCTTGTTTCCTCGCTTTCCGTTTCTTGGGCTCTGACGCTACCGCTGTGTTTCAAGCGGGGCCTTATAGCTTCCAAGCAACACTGCTCCTCGTTCACCCCTTATCTGGGGTAAAGAGCAAGAAAGAACCGACTACATGGATAAAAGGAAGGACCACAAACTGGTCTCCTTAAAACCGAGATTTCAAACATATGTGTGTTCCCATTTTCCTGGTGTGTGCGCCGCCCGACAGGCAGCGAACTTGGCTCTGTGGGTGGTACACGCGGGGCCGACAGACGAGCCGAACGAACGAGCGCGCATTAGATCGCGTATTCGCGCAGTCCGGCGCGTGTTGTACGTCGCCTCTCTTCTACGCCGCCCGCCTTTTTTTTGCTTGTCGTACACGGCGCCCGAACAACGTTGCACGCGCAGTGCGCCGTAGGGGAACCAAAGAAACGAAAGCGCGCTGACGACCAGCTTTCTTTCTTTCTGCTTTTATTTCTTTCCAATCTGAAAGGAGCTCGCACTCGCTGTGTGTGCGTCAGGCTTGTTCGACCTGGCGTGGCCTTTTCCTCGCTGCCGGCCGGTCTCGTTCCGCGGAACAAGGCGTCCGACCCGATTCTGATGTGCCTTCCTTATCTGCGTCTCTAGTTTCTTCTTCTTGGTCCTCGCTCTTGTACTTGCATACGCGAATCGCTGTACCCGAAACGAGCTGCGCGCGCGCTTACGGTTTTATACTCCTGTTTTGGAAGGTCAGGGCGACGTGACGTGCGCGCGTGGCGCTGAGACGAGGAGTGCGCGTTTCGGAGCGGCGGAGAAGCCATGTAGCATCGTGAAGGGGGCTCCATGCTGGCTCCTGCTTTCTTCGGCTTCACTGGCTCCCGCGTACTCCCTCCCCATCCTGGCAATGGCCTTCTTTTTCCAGGTCTTTCTGACTTCTGTCTGTGCTCGCCGCTGATCGCGCTTTCGCGTTTATCGTCGTCCTCCCTCTGTCGTATTGGTCTTCTTTTACCTGCGAAAAGAAAAATCTGCTGCGGCGTCAGCGAAAGCGCGACTTGTCCCTGGCGTTCGAGAGGTTTTTGCTGCTTTGGTGCCTCTTATCGAAGATCAGGTCCGTGGCATGATATTCATCCACATTATTGTACACGGCTGTGAACTCTTAAGACGCGTTCGCATACGTGAACGCGAATGTAGAGCGTTGAATTCGCTCTCGCTAATAATGTCACAGCAGGGCACCATCATTTGCATGTAAAGCGTGACGTCTGGCGACACTGTCACCGTGCCGTGTGGCAAGACTGACGAGCATTGCATAGCGCGCGCCTCCCTCGCTATTCCCTCTCGAAAACAGCGAGAGAACGCGCGTGCACACACACACACACACACACACACACACACACACACACACACACACACACACACGCACACACGCACACACACACACACACACACACACACACACACACACACACACACACACACACACACACACACACACACCACACACACACACACACACACACACACACACACACACACGCACACGCACACACACACACACACACACACGCACACACACACAAAAGACTCGTAGTAAATGCCATTTATGGTAACGCTCACCCGCACGAACGTCGTGTTTGTGACGTGTAAACCAGCGCCACTACACAAGTGCCACCTCTTGAAACTCCTCCACGCTGACTTCACTCGCAGCGGTTCTTCCTGATTTCCCTCTCCGCACTTCTGCTGCGCTAGAAAAGCCCTCGATACATCTGCTGACGCCAAACCCAGTGAATGCGGCAAGAAGCTAGGTCCACTTGCTAGACCCCAGCGACTGTTCATTGGTCTGCCTCCAATATCGACTTGCATTACAAACCACAATAAAGCCGTGTCGCGAGAACTCATATTGTAGAATGGTGTCAGAATCGGCCCACCCAGTCATATACTTTTGATGACAGTCTCCGGGATTGGTCCAGTTTACTATTACCCTGTCGCCGGGATAAGCCTATAGTTTGGTTTACGAGACACACGACGACACGCCAGACCCCGCGAAGGTAATCAAATAAATGTACGCATTATATATATATATATATATATATATATATATATATATATATATATATATATATATATATAAACTAAGGAGGTGATTTTGGCTGAGTTTCGCTCGAAGAAAGCCTTACGCTTGATTTGAGCCGCGGGAACAGTCGACATTTACATTTATATTGCACTTCTTCAAGCTCCTGCGGATACCTCCTAGGTTGGAGCGACCGCCAGAGGCGGCGTGTGCAACCTTTTACGACATGCATCGCGTACTTGAAGAGCCCCCCTAAATGTACACCTCTTCACGGTAGTTCTCAGGCAACTGAGTGCGTGAAAGTACTGCTATAATCACTCCGATGGGACCGCTTATTACGAACATCCGGAGCTTTCTGACACTAGTCGCAGTTGTAGCTGTCGATTGTGAGGACGGGAGTTCCTGCTAACCTGTAGACTCGTTGAACTGCGAGAGTTATAATACGAGTCCGGCTAGTATTGTGTCTGCAACAGTATGTAAACTCGCGAAAAGTGGCAGTGTACTGTACAATACACGAGTGCCTCGTTGAACACCAGTGGACCCTTATAATGCACTTTGAGGCTAATGGATGTGGACGAGTCGGGTCAGAGCCCACGTACCGGTCGCCCGAACACGGACAAAGCTTTGAGGCGCGGCTGCATTCGCGTGCAGAATATGACGGTTCCATAACTTAGTGCGCTTACGTGGTTGCGCAACCCGATGCGAACCCTTCCCTTCCCATCTGCGCGGGACCCGGCCCGTCGTTCGTGTTTGGAACCGGCTCGACTCTTCCGCAACTATTCCGTGTTTTTCTTTGCTCGGGAGAATAAGATTTGGATCCATTTTTTTTATTATTATAATTCCTTTTTCGCTGATGCTCGGTGCATAAAAGGGCCCGTCGTCGTCTCGTCTCGCCCCGCGGCCCGCTAGTTCTTGGTCGGCTGCGTGCGCTTCTGAATAGCGCTTCGGGCGTGCCGTGCCCCGCGTGTTGCTCTGCGCCTCTCCGCACACCGGCCGTGCGTGAACCCACTCCTCCATAGTTTGTCGTCTTTGTCGGATAGGGAGCAAAAAAGAATAAGGAATGGATTGGAGCAGGAGGAGGGGGGCGTTGGCAAAAGAAGCAGGAGGTGCGGGTGTACGCAGCCCTTTGTTGCGCCAACGTATATGCAACGGTCGCGCGCGGTGTGCTGGCTGGTCGCGTCGCGTCTCATGTCCCGATTTTTCTTTTTTTTTTTCTTCGCAAAAAGAGGGGGCTCACTCCAATGCGGGAACCGGTGCGTTTCGGTGCGTTTTTCTGGTCACCCGTCTACCCCCTTGCCCGCTTCTAGGACCGGCGGTGCAAGAGAAGCAAAACTTGATGATGCTGCGTACAAGCTTCCTTGATGCGTGCTGCCATGCATCTATACTGGCGAAGGAGAGAGATAGAGATCCGGATAAACGACTCTTGGGCGGGGGGGGGGGGGGGGGTGAGCCTCCTATACGCTCCCGGAGTGACACTATAGTGCGTCTGTTGTCTCGTGAAGTCACTAGAAAGTTGTCACGAGTGGAAGTCGCGGCGTATAATATACGACGGCCTGACTTTAAGCCCCCGTGTCCAATACATGAGTGGCATTTGAGTCGATTCTCACAGCGACTGCGTGCTCGAGGATATCGCAATTGAGAATCGACACGTTTTTCTATCTCTCGTTTTCTTAAACCTATTATAATTGATGGCTCGCTTGGCTTGCCTGTGTATGTCATCTTTTGTCTGCGAGTGCGTGTTTGACCTTTGAGATGCGCTGAATGACTAATATTCCCTTAATTAAATAAATCCATATTAGTAGTATGGGCACTTGTAGCGCACTTGTAACGCTTCGTGGTCTTCTGTGGATGTCCTTCCGTGGCTTGCTTTGTCCTTCATTGAGGGCACAGGAATGCAATGGCTGCTCTTCATGCGGTGCTCTTTGTCTTCAATGCATGCTGGGCATTATTTCTCTAGGAACAGCCTGCTCGGTGTAAGCTTCCTCGGTGCTTAAACGGTCGCGCACTCCTTTGCCAGGTAGGTGTTCCCATCGCGCGAGCGCTGAGCTCTCTGCAAGCACACGTGATGGCAGCTCCACACGTAACACCTCGGGCGCTGAGCTCTTTATTCTGGCCTTGCCCCGGCGTTCTCTTCTCAGTGGCCGGCCACTTGGCGTCTAATGGGCGCACTCTTATCGCGGGTTGCAAATAACCCTCGTTCGCCTGTTATGCGGCCCGCCGGCCTTCGCCGTCTTGCTTGTGCGCATACGCTTGGCTCCGTCGACGCGTACATACGCGCACCGTTCTGCATCTCATATGTGCGCGGATCAGAGCTTGCGTTTTGGCCGTCGCCGGAGGCGACAGGCTCCATAGCCCCGCGGTGACCCCGACAGAGTCCCCTCCGGCCTTCTTGGCGCATTTCCCCCCTTATTTCTTTCTCTCTTTGTGCGTGCTTGCCTGCACTAGGTTGTGTGTTTGCGCGTGTGCGCGCATTTCTGTGTGCGTGCGTGTGTGCGTGAGAGAAAGTGCGAGCTCGTATGCGTTTGTGTGCAGGTGTTTTGCTTGTGCTTGAGTGAGCGCGCGCGCGCGCGCGCGTGTGTGTGTGTGTGTGTGTGTGTGTGTGTGTGTGTGTGTGCGTGCGTGCGTGCGTGCGTGCGTGTGTGTGTGTGTGCGTGTGCGTGTGTGTGTGTGTGTGTGTGTGTGTGCGTGCGTGCGTGCGTGCGTGCGTGCGTGTGTGCGTGCGTGTGTACGTGCGCGCGTTTGTGTGAGCACGCGCTGCTTGCTCCACATACGTGGCCCGGCCGTCTCGCTTGAGGTGTCGCGTCCAAGGGGAAAGTGCCGTAATTGCTGCGTGAGCGCCGAGATCTCGCGCTCTTTTGTAACGCGACCAGCGTTGGCTTACTTCCAGGCCCCGGCTCCGGCTGTGCTCCCTCCCTTCCTCGATGAAGTAGCGGAGGGCTCGGCCGGGGCAGCTTGGAAAGAGTTTGGTCGGGAAACGAGTGCGCTACTTCGGGCGTGGGACATAAGCGCACGTGTTTTCTGTCGCTCTCACGAGCGCCTTTGCTTGTACGCGCCTGGGTGCTGTATAATTGAAACGATTTCGAGCGCTGCCGCCTTCCTCTCCGTTTTCACTATTGGCGTCTTCGGGCAGCTGTCGGAAACGACAGCCGCGTAAATTTGACGGAACTTGGCACTTGCCTCTTCTGTTACCGCTGGATGGCGTGCGGTTGCAACATTTGGCATCTTTTTGCTCCATCGTGTGTAATTACCGACAGGCACTCAGGGCTCTCGCGTTAATGTGCTTTGTATTTGGAAAACACCCATAATTAGACGCATAATGCCCTACCTCGAAGGCGTGGCAACAAATTTGGACAGCGAAGGCTGCATACTATAGATGCCATGGATACTGTGTATGCCATGACGGCATGGAGCCGTTAGCTGTCCTACGTATAGCTTCGTTTTCAGCCTATTTGCGTGCCTATAATCATGTAACCTCATAAGAGGTTGCCATATACATAATAGCCGTATTGGAACTCGTTCTTAGCCCGCATAGAGCGCTCGTTCTTTACATGAAAGGGTCCGCCTCGCACGTGACAATACTTTGACGTGTCACATTGAGTTGAATTCAGTCACTGAACAAACTATCGGGCCCATATTTTTATCGCAGAAGCGGTTTTTCTCGATGTTTTCTGCACACTCCCAGATGCAACGGAAATTCTGTCATTGCGACAAATATAGAGGCGTTTGGCCTGCGTCAGACCGACCGATTTTATATGTCTTGAAGTTCGGGGGGCAAAAATGTGGTGTTAGTATATTTAGAAGAAAACCGGGGAGAAATCGAGGTTTTGTTGCCCGGCAGTCCATAGTTCGGGCTTCTTCTGGGCAACTTATGAAAACAATTAACAGAAGCAGTGGTCTTCTGTCGGACACAAACGTTCTACTTAAACAAGCGAAATCACTCACATGAACAAATAGAACTACTCGCAAATTATCTGACGAACTCTCTGAAAATCTTCGTTGTCAGGCATTATTAATACATTTAAAGAATACTCATTAAGAAAAACAACAAATAAGCAAGGGTTTGGTGATCCGTTCTTTACATTGTTCTCAGCACTCTTTTAACTTAAGAAGAAAGTTCAAGTATCAGGGCAAAAGGGCGTGCTTCGCAGGATGTGTGATGATTTTCCTTGTGTTACAATCCCTTGCTCACGTAGATATGTCACATGTATAGTGAGTATTTCTGTGTCCATCTTAGACCTGGCGCGCTTTTCTTCCTTATCTGTTGTCCTATTTTATTGGGCCCCAATACACTCTCCTGCTACAAAATAATGGAACACCAACTATACAAATTAATCACACACCTTTTTGAACGTAAAGTAGTTATATAGGTAAACATCGTCTTACGTATCACAGTTACCGTTCGCAATGCACAACACCGTCAGCGCAGCGTTAATTTGTTTCCAAGCGCATTACCGTTGTTTACATTATGCGACCTGTGTGAGATGCGATGTAATGCGCCAAAGCCGTATTTGCTTAAACGTGGCCGGGATGGCGCTGAATGTAATTTGCCGTATATACTTCCACTTGCTATCTTTTATAAAACAGTGAAATTCGGGGCGGAATCGGGTTTGCTCCGATTTTCATTAAGTTTGTTTGGTGCAAAAATTGGGAACCATCGGATTTTACCCGAAAACTAAGAATCGGATTTATAACCCGTTTTCCCTCTTTACCGGGAGTAAATGGTGTTGTAGACTTCCGCTACGCTTTATATCACCACGGCAGCAAAGTTCGGGCGTTATCTCGCGGTCTTGTTACAGCGAAGCTGTATGTGCCTAGCCGATTGGTCCGTCTGTCGCCTGTACGCCGAAAACTATCATCATCAGCAATGGCTCAAGCGTCGTCGTCTTCTACAGCTGGCTCCGTTGCCGCTCATCATTCCAGCGTAGAATTTCACTTCTGTCGTCCTAATGGGGAGGCTGCGTTTACGGGGGCATGAGCCATTGCTTAGGGGGGTATGAGCCATTCATTGTCTTACGTGAAGGACAGATTTAATTTTGAAGCAATTTTGAAGAATCGCAAGCGGCAATGCGACAAGTTTGGACTGCGGGCATACCGTCAGTGACGTCGTTCTCTCCGTCGCAGCCGAACGTGTGTGTAACCTCATTAATAAACACAAAGAGGTAACCACTAATTGAGAAATACTTTATTAAACCGCCGGGATTAACCCAGCGATAAACACCGGGGCCGCTCGTTTCAGCTTCGCTGGTCAACCAAGATTACGAGTGCTTGGGCGGGTGATATATTTAGATTGGTTCTCGGTATCGAGGGATGAAGGACCTAGCCTGAGGTCGCAATCAGCGAGCAAGTCAATGTCAGTGCAACGGAACGATGGCGCCATCTGCTACGGCAGGGAAAAGAGAGAAAAAAAAAACAGAAAAGGAAAAAAGAGAGGAAAAAAAAAAAGAACTGCGAGACATGCTGCACGAGACAGATGGCGCCACCGTACCGTTGCAAGGGAAATCGCTATCCTTTGAGCCGACAGCCACTTGCAACTGCCTTGGATTGACGTTGCTTTGGCGCCCGCCAGCATAGATACTCCCCTCGCTCATGAATCAACATTCGGACGCGTCAAGTCGGCTTTATAAATATTTCATGAATCCTTAACGCATCTTACATGCGTGAGCTTCTCGTGGATAAACTTTGTGGTTGAGTGATGTGTGTGAAGACTCCGCATGCCTACGTCGGGAGCGATGGCTGCATTGACGGCAGAGAATTCAACGGAGCAGTCTAGATTGCACCGCCAGAGAAAGCTTATGGCTGCGCTTTCAGTAGGACCTTCCAAACGAGCAAATCTGGGGACCGGACTAGGGGCTCAAACTACGCAGATCAGAGTCCATGCGCTAATACGTATTTTAATGACATATACTTCCAAACCTATTTGTGCCACTTTCACTGTTTCGATACATCGCACTCAGCGGCCGCTGCTTTTGCCGTAACCTACTTTGGTTTAGAAACTTCTTTCGCATGTCTTCGTTCTTGATACCGACCGAGTGCTATACCAAGAACGATCTCAGAGATATTCCATATAGTAAATAAGCATGCCTAAAATCAATCAATCAATCAATCAATCAATCAATCAATCAATCAATCAATCAATCAATCAATCAGTTTTATTAACGTGTCTAGGAATAACCCGCTGGTCTAATAATAACCACAAAGCCCGCCGCGGTGGTTCAGTGGCTAAGGCGTTGCGCTGCCGAGCACGAGGTCGCGGCATCGAATGCCGGCCGCGGGGGCCGCATTTCGATGGAGGCGAGAATGCAAGAACGCCCGTGTGCTTGCGTTGTAGTGCACGTTAAAGAACCCCAGGTGGTCAAAATTAATCCCGAGCCCTCCACTACGGCGTGCCTCTTAATCAGAACTGGTTCCGGCAAGTAGAACCCCAGAAAGAAGTAGAAGATAATAAGAATAATTTTCCGGTAATTCCCCCCCCCCCCTCCTCCTCTCTTCTTTACCATATGCCTTTCTTGTGGCGCGGACATTCGAAAACCTCCGGTCAGGCTGTCCATTACACCATCCACTGTCACCGCGTTGCTGTCGTCTTCCACCCTCTTCTGTCACAGTTTAGTCCAGAAGCTTTATTTCGCCTGAATTTTCGTCAATAAATAAAGTGTGCGCACACGTGACAGAGTTCCTCATGGAAAAAAAAAAAAAATACTAGTCGTCTTCATAAAAAGTGCAGCAATGCTCTAGTGGCTTTCCGTTCGGATTACGGTGGTGTTCCATGTTCCCAATATGCATTTTCTTCCGTGAACGCTATGTGTTCAAGCCTGTTTAAAGCGGTACGAAAAATCTGTATTTCATCAACTGAAGAGCAGGAAGCTAGGTTCTATGATCTCCTTGCAATTTCAAAAGTTGCACGAGGCGCACCTCCTGTAATGCCGATATGAAAACAACACGAAAGTTCAACCATATCTTGGGCTGTCAGTAAAGCTGTATAATAAGAAAAAAGTCAAAGACTTATCTTGCTGCGCTACTAAGCTTCTGTATAGGACTGGGCGTTGCGCGAACCCGTGAACTTAGCGCTGCGGCGCAACAGTGATGATTTCCAATTCATGTCGAAAGGCTTTCAGAATGGCATCGGGCCTTTTGAACGGAGTTAAAAGGTTCTATAGAACGGCGAGAGGCTTCACCGCATTGTTCGCGCTCCGAGGGGGCCGAATTTTGCGGGAGCTCCTCCGAACCGACCCTTTGTTAGCTTAGCGAGTCAGTGAGGATCGCACGGTCTCATCAAACGCTCCCAGTGCTTATGCGCTTAATTTCTCGTGACCTAGTTGTTCGCTGAAGCCTTTGAACTGCTTTGCGACTCGCACAGATTACCGCCTCAACTCCCAAAATGGGCAGTATATAGGAGACTAGAAAGCGCTTTGACGATGTGGGCAGTCATTGTGTGCCGTCCTTGCATCGACCTTTCAGTTGTCTTGTCTGCTCATCCAACAACCAGTTCGTTGATTTTGC
The DNA here is from genome assembly GCF_013339745.2 of Dermacentor silvarum. NCBI lineage: Eukaryota > Metazoa > Arthropoda > Arachnida > Ixodida > Ixodidae > Dermacentor > Dermacentor silvarum. The sequence continues at coordinate 144,765,208 of NC_051159.1, read as the reverse complement.
TGAGTGTTCCGAATCTGGAGCGGCGCATTTTACTTTCTTTCTTTTCTTTCCCCATCATCCTCCGTTGTCTCGGCACGTGCTGTGTCCTTTGGGCGCGCTGAACTATTCGGGTTTTTGCCGTCCACGCGCGCCAGACATCATTCTGGCGTAGTCGCAAGAATGTGGACTCTGTAAGCGTACGTAGAGGAAGGAGGGAAGGCAACGAAGAATGAGAAGTCGCTGGGAGTACAAGCGGTACAAGCTCCGGGACATTTGTCGCGCTTTCGCCGTCGCCAACCCGGCGACGGCACACTTTTCGCTCTTTTGTTCCGCGTGCGCTTTCTCTCTCTCTCTCTCTCTCTCGCTTGCCTCTCATCTTCTCCCCTTGTGTCTGGAACGTGAGGAGTTGCTTCGTCGCGCTGCCTTGTTCGTGATTTCGTGGCGAACGTGAAAGAACTTTCCTCTTCCTCGCTTTTTGGGGGACTTTCTCTGCTTTTTCTTCTTTTTCTACTTCTTCTAGTTTGTTTCCCTTGTTTTATCTGGCCCCTGCTTCTTTCGCGTTCGCTTGTTGCCAAGCGCGTCCCTCGCTCGCGCGCTATTGCTGCAAAGCTACTGTCGCTGTACACTGCATTAGTATACACACACAACCAGTTCCACTGTGCCACCGCTACTGCAAGTCCTGACGAGAGTTTCATGGTTCTTAGCGGCCTAAATGACAACTACTAACAACTAGGTCGTGGCCGCAGCTTTCCCTCTCCTCGCCGAAAAGTACCCGGCGATGTTTGAGCTTTTATTTCAGAAATTTGACTCCTAGAGCAACGCGATTTATTTCCTGTGGGGCACGGCGAGAGAAACAGAGTCAAATAGAGCTTCATTTTCGGCCTATAGCCTCTATTTTAGGATTGATCGCGAGTTTCTTTCCGTGAAGTTACTTATATTTGACGCATCTCATACGCGTTTAACGGTTACTTGTTTCAGCGGGGAACATTATGAGTCAAGCAAGTATATAAAGAATGTTCACAAAGTTTGTGGCTTTAATTAATCGCCCACTGACAGAAAATAAAGCTAGTAACAAAAGTGGCACGGGCCCCTTCTCGTCTTAAGGTCTAGAGAAGCGAAGTAATACGGCTCTTCATCTTCCCCAAATGTCGAGGCAAAGAAAACACTCACGCGGTTGGCACCCTGTCCCCGAAGATTGCTTGCTCTTTTGATGTTCGCCTGGCCATCCAAAGCACAAAGTTAGCGTACCCGTTTGATCTAATGGTATTTACCTAAGACCCAAGTCGCGAGTTCGTCTACGTCCGAGGCACGCGCGAGTTATTTGCTTAGATAGGATACCTCGGTGCCAGCGTCGTGTTATTAAGGAGCCGTATACTTTCTGCGCAGTTATTTCACCCGGCTTAGTCAAATCACCGCCTATCACATCGGGGAGGGGACCGTCAACCTTCAAGGTTGTTTACCTGTATCAACAGCGGTAGGTGTCTCGGTAAGCAGCGTTACCATAGCACAGCTATGTACGATATAATATCACCTGGCTTTCCCGCACGACCGACGTTATGCAGTTCTTTCGTATAAGAGTTAAGCGCCTTTGTAAAGAAGCGCTTGCAACCTCTGAACACCTTCGTTATACGGGTTACCTTGTTTTAATGGTCGCGCACGGCACCGCTAACAGGGCAAGGTAAACACGTTTTCCTCGTCGTTGTTTTGGTGTCGACCGGATCGCGCTATCAGCACCGCGGTATCAGCACCGTGGCACTATCAGCCACCACGTGCGTCTGTTGTAAAGCAACAAATCAGCCGCCGGCACGTCTGAATTCCTTCGTTGTGTAGGCAGATTAGTTGTAGTGACCTTCGCCGTAGAAGTGTCCGTAATACTTAATAAAAATACGAATTTGGCTGGGGCGTACGGAATAATTCGTTATACGTACATACAGGTCATTTTGTTGTAGAGGCTTTCGACTGTAGCTATAGTGTAGCGACTTATGAAAACGTGGCATCAGGAAGCCGTATTTTGGGTACTGTATTTCGTAGCCGGGCACTTTTCCCCAAATACTTTCTTTTCAACACTTTATTTACAATAAAGCTTAGGCCATCGGTGCACAATATCGTGCGAAATATTTTTTTTTAATTATTGCCATACATATAACGAGATGTTGGCGGACAAGTACGGCGCCGGCGACTCCTTGGCTTTTGAATATGTGGTACATAAAACATATACCAATATAGAACTCAGTTATAACAAAGTTGCCTTGTCACACACACACGTCAAAATAACAACATGGGATTACAAAGACGCTCATAAAGCGACAATGCGAACAACGGTATCACATAACAAAGCAAGGGTGTTCATTCGAGAGAAGTAATGGAACTCGAGACGTCGCTTTTCCTGCGTCGTGTGTTGGCTACCTGTTCTCTCATCGATGCTGAGTCGGGCGGAAGGGATTTGCGTGACAATGGCAGTGTGAAATCGGGCCGTAATAGGGTGCACGCATAATTTCGTGCACAGCAGGAAGTAGGAATCCCTGTTGTTGTTTTAAAACTGCGCTTGCAAACTTTGGACACCCATTTCATTATGTCTGCACGTATGTAACAGACGCCTTTAAAGCTGGTTTAACCGTTGTAGCATTTAGTGTTTTTTTTTTCTTTGATTGTCACGTGGTATGCACGACGCATGCGCGTTCTGGCTTCCCTGCGGACTTCTGTGTGGATGTTTTCATTAAACTTGTTGCTAGTCCCAGCGTGTGTCCGTCTACTTCTCTTCTGGTGTTCGCGTCCTGAAGGCTGGGTTTAATCGTTTCCACGTTGTAGCTAGGTGTGTAAGGTGAAGCCCACCTCTGCAATTCCTTTATTTCGCAGGCGAAAGGCAATATGCCTGAATATTCCGTGTATATGCGCCATCAGCCGCCGCGGTGGCTTGGCGGCTATGACGTTGCTCTGTTAAGCACGAGGTTGCGGGTTCGATTCCCATACGAGGCGGCCGCATTTCGATGGGGGCGAAATAATAAAAAAAAAGTACTTAGATTTAGGTGCACATTAAAGAACCCCAGATGGTCAAAATTAATCCGGAGTCCCCCGCTACGGCGTGCATCATAATGATATCATGGTTTTGGCACGTAATACCCCAGCATTTGTTTTATATGCGTCACCGAAAACATTACCGTATTGCATGCCAGGAAATAAAAGAGATCTCGTTTTTCACTTCTTACATTTGTATTTCACTTCTTACATCATTGACACGCTGTTGAATATGCTTCTACGTATGGATCAGTCGCTTTCAAATGGCTAATAAATGAAATGAAAGGAGGTTTGTTTTCGCCACAATGAGAAACGGTGGGAGATGAAGACTTGCTTCCGTAATTTCTATTGATTTTCGAGTGGCAGCGAAATTTAAATTAAATTAGGGGGTTTTACTTACCAAACCACGATATGATTATGAGGCGCGCCTTAGTGGGGGACTACCGCATAATTTTGACCGCCTGGGGTACTTAAATGTGCACTCAGTGCACAGGTGTTCTTGCCGCCCATCGAAATGCGGCCGCAGCGGCCGGGATTTGATCCCGCGACCTCGGGCTGAGCAGCGCAACGCCGAAGCCACTACGCCACCACGGCTGGTCGGTAGCCAAATACAGGAAGAATGTAATCCATCGAGCAAAATGCCCTGCCTAAAGTTTTCAGCTAGTTGTTAAGAAATAATATGTTAATATGTACACACTTCACGAGTAATCGTTGTTTGAAGCTAATTCGGTGTTCCCTCTCATATTGCTCACGACTGTATGTAAATGCGTAATCGAAAGCTTTATCGTATCATAGATCACGAAGAGGACCCGACCCGATTTTTATCTCTTTAAGTTTGTGGGTGCGAACCCCGACACTGTTTTGAGCATATGATTACGGTGGCCTTATCAACTAAACTGAAGACAATGGACACAAAGCAGGAAATTCAGAATTTTCGTTTCAGTCAACCTGATGAGGGTTGTGCGCGTTCTTTCTTCTTTTATTGAACGTTTTGTGAACATGTTAGCCATTGGTATTATAAACATTCTTTTTATTGTTGTTCTCTGAACTGTTATGCACTGTTATCAATCTGCGTCTTGTTATGTAGTATACGTACTCTTTGTATTTTGAAGGATTTTATTCCCCCTTAGACGTAAATTACCTATGGGCGCTGTAGGTATACTGTACAGCGCGTTTGCTCCTGTGCTCTTGGTCCACGTCCTAAGCTCAGCTGTTAAACGCGCCTTAACCATCAACCAACTGACTCTTCTTTTTGGGGTTTTACGTGCCAAAACCAGTTCTGATTATGAGGCACGCCGTAGTGGAGGGCTCCAGATTAGTTTTGACCACCTGGGGTTCTTCAACGTGCACTACAACGCAAGCACACTGGCGTTTTTGCATTTCGCCTCCATCGAAATGCGGCCGCCGCGGCCGGGATTCGATCCCGCTATCTCGTGCTCAGCAGCGCAACGCCTCAGCTGACTGAGCCACCGCGGCGGGTCAACCCAACGTTACTAGACTAGAAGCTAGTCTAGTAACGTTGAGACAACCAACTAACTTCAACCTGAGTACTATTTTGAATGCGCGTTTGCACGTATGTGGGTAACGCCTTTAAAGCTGGCTTCCCCGCATCAGGAGACCTTGAAGGAGAAGCCCGCTTCTACAATTCCCTCCGTTTTTTTTTTTTTTTTTTTTTTTAAATGTTTGGAAACGCAAACGCTGCCATGGCTGGTTGTTAAAGTAGTTATAGATAATGAAAGCGTGTGACCCGCTCGAAAACAAGTTCTCTCGAACTTGAGTTAGCACTCGACGAGATACATGCATGCAGCGCAGTGAACAGAGCAAACTATATATTTTTATTTTAGCGTACGTTCGTATCTTTATTTTATCGTACCGTTGATGGACTTCGTGGCGCCTACTGCGTGCTGGTATGCGTATGTGTGCCATAAAACAGGGCTAAGTAGTTTCATACTCGGTGCTGCCACTTTTGAGATTTAGCATGCCGCGAGGATGGCGCTCTACATAAGTAACATGACGGCGCAATTTAATCTTACATAGACATTGCTTCCGTATGGCTGCGCAATTTGCGCGTTGAAAGGTGCAACGCTACGCCGACGGCACCTAGTGCATCGCGCCGCAGCGCCTTCGCGCGCAGTGTGAGCGTGATTACCAGGTGCTGCATCAGACCCCATCAAAACGCGGGAAAGGTGTTACGGCGCGTACGAACGCGCAGAGCGTTTTGCGCCGTCCTGCGAGGTGAACGAACGGCTTGCGCGTGGCCCCGTTCCGAAGAACGAGCTCGCTTCGTGTGCGCGTGCTGGCTGCGTTGCGAAAACAAAAGAAGCGGCGGCGCCGGCGACGATTCGCGCGTGAGCATCTTCGCCCCCCGCTGGGCGAGTTTGCCTTCGTAGAAATTGAGAGTCTGCAGCTGACGGCTGCGGGACGGTTGTCTATCCTTCGGTGACCGAGCTGACCAATCCCTCTTTGTTGCTACAGCGCAGTAGCGTTGTTTCGTCTTGGAGGAATGGCCACCTATAGCTGAACGAACGTCGGAAGTAAATATACCGAAATTTGAGCGTCATTCGCTCAAATTTGTACCAGGACCCTGTTTGTACTAAGACCGCGTATTGTGGCTCTAGTTCGCGGAGTGAAACTTGTTCGACCTACAATCCCGGATACCATCGATAAAGCCTCGAAGTCGTCTAGATATCGGCTCTTGCTGCGAAACGCCTCATTCTCCCAAAAGAAGAGATGAAGCCGAGGTTAGCGTCGTTGGTTGAAGCTGTGCCTTGCTTTCCCCCCGTGTCACCTCGAGCGCTGCCGTGGCGACGCCAAGGCATCGGCGCGTCCTTTCAGGCGTCTCCTCCAGATGGTGCGGACAGCCCGCGGACTACACGCGTGTTCCTCGTGAGCGTCGATCGATTTGCGAGGTCGCTTCCTCTCTCACTTTACGTCGTCGTCGTGGCGTCCTCCTCCCTCGCTTTTGCTTCCTTCGTCCGGCAAGTGGCGGCGCGTGGCGGCGCGTCCCTGCACACGCAACGCGCACGCGGGTGTGCGAACGCACGCGCGCGGCTGTGTCGGCGCCGGCGAAACGGGCTCTGCCTGCCTGCCTGTGGACCCGCGCTCTCCACTCATCGACGTAGCCACGCTCGACGTAGTCGTAGTAGTACGCGCGCATCGCGGCGGCGACGGCAGCGCCCAGCGTTGGCTTCCCCAATCGGCGCCCGTTTTGCTGCTGCTGCGTCGGCGGCGTCGGGCGAGCGTGGCCCCGTGCCTTCTTCTGTTTTGTATGTGAGCGGCGTGCGCGCGTCGTCCACTCTGTGGTGCTCGCGCCCGGTGTCCGGTCACCCAGTGCTCTGCTCGGAGGCATCGGCGGTGGTTGTGTGTGGGTCAGTCTGCCCTTCGGTGATGCGGTGCCCTCTTCCCCGATGATGATGTGTTGCGTGCCGCCCTGGTGGTGGCGAAATCGGCGGCGTCCGAGCGGGCCCGCCTGCGTGTCTCCGGGATTCTCCTGCTGGTCACTGTCGTGCGAGCCGATGGCTCCCCGCGGTCCCACCGCCTTCCGGCGTGCTTCGACCACTTCGTGAGCAGCTACAGCGGCGATCTCGTCCCCGTGTTTGTGAGTCAGCGGCTGCTGTTTCCGAGTGGGAAGCGCCTCTCGTCGCCTCCGGAGAGATGCCATCGGGCTGGAGCGAGCTGGCGCTCCAATGCGTCAGCGTGAGTATGACGGCGGCGAGACCGCCCACCTCGTTCGATTCATCACTTTCTGAGGCTTTGCCGATTTCTTCGGGCACTGTGAGCCTTGTCGCCGTTGTGGTTGGAGTCCGAGGCGCTCGGAGAACAGGATAGAGGAAAGAATCAGCGGACGGAGTGTTTCTGCCTCTTTTTCTGTCAGCTTCTTTCTTACGTCTTTGCCCTGGCAAACGCGTACCGTCATTCGCAAAATGCGGCCATGCTTTCTGACAGCCTTTTTACGATTTACACGATCTGTCCCTCCAAGGACAGATCGTGTGCTTAAATATCCCTTCTGTGGGAACTGCTGCGTGTCTTGTATCGGACAAATTTTCGAGCGTTCTCGTGCCCTGCAGCGAAGGAAGTACGTTATCACTGTTTTGAGTTGTCGAAGTGCGAACGTACTTCATCGGTGAGTATACGAGGACCCTCTAATACGGGAGGTAAATATGGGACAAATGGTCAAACCTCAAGCGGTTAAAAAATTGCGTTAAGGAGATAAGTACGCCGTGGTATCGCTTTTGGTTGTTTAAGTAAGAAAACCGAACAGTTAGTATTTTAACCAGCGTACAACGTAAGCTGCGGGGGCATTGAGACGTCAAAGAAGCAACACCGTGTAAGCTGTACTGATGCTTAAATCTTTAGCGTCGTGCAGATCGGGGCACTGGTTTTACATCTAAAACGCTGCAAGTGCACTTCATGTCATTTTCCTGTTTCCAATCTCGTTTCTTGATGCCGGCGATATGCCGGTTTAGTTAAATAACCTGATAGTACGCGTTCAAGGTTAGAGGCGCTTGGCGTTTTATTTCTTATTTTTTTAATTTTTTTTTTGGACCCCATGAGGCGCAGGGCTCCTGTCGGTTTTTGAGACGCTTATCCTTCACGCACAGTCGTTCTCTTGTGTCTATAATGAAGCTTTGTTTCTGTGCGGGCGAGTATAAAAAATGTGCCGTATTGTGTCGTTGGATGTCACTGGCCCACTTTTTTACGCTCTTGCACAACAAATTCTGTAAAATCCCAGGCATAATACGAGTTCTCTCTCTCTCTCTTTTTTTTCTCTCTCTCTCTCTCGGATTTGATAAAAAGAAAGTTAAGTCTTGCGTTATATTCCGTTGACGTAGTTTGATGGGCCCAACTGCTTAATATATGACCGGTGAGGCAAAGTAATCTCCCTTATAATTCGTCATCACGAATGTTGGTCATATTATATTTAGGTGAGTGACAATAAAATGTCTATGCGTCCAGGTCGTATACTAGCACCTAGGAATTTCAGCGCGTGCTAGAAGCGGAAAGGCGGTGGAATTCGACTGTGTTTGTCAAGCGTGACAACATCCGTACGTCAGGCGTGCACAACGCGTCGTTGATAGCCAGAGCGGAGGAAAAAAAAAAAAAAAAAAGTCACTATGCGACGTTGTGTCAGTACAGCTCATTACCTCATGCACTCATGGTACTGCGTAAGAAAACTCGCACAAAAGAAAAAAAAAAGCGCTTGAAGAGAGAGAGAGAAGGGTAGAACGTGCTTGCTTGAGACTCACGTGGCTGCAGAGCGTTTGGGGATGGATGCGTCATTCATCCGCGAAACCTGACAAAAAATGTACGATAAGCACTGGTTATAACAAATTCAACAAAAAAAACTTCGTTATAAACGGCATTTCGTTAAAAGCGGACGGTGCCTTGTAAACGCGTAAAACATGCATATTACAACCAAGTCGCGCTCGATAGCCTCTGATCGTAATCAGCAGGTGATACAGATAGTACCATGGATGGGCCACCGTGTGGCTGAGTTACCTTTGCAGCTCTCGCTGCCTCACCAAGTTGACATGAAGGAACGCAAATGTTTACAATGTATCCGTCCCTTATGCATTTACAGTTTCGTACTTTGCACTAAGTGTAGACCGTTGCCACTGAACTTCGGATAGTGCGCTTTAAACTGCATGCAATACTGTCGGGACAGCTAAGAACTTCGAATAATGTGATATTTTAGACAAAGCGATTTCGTTTAACGAGGGATTTATTGTAGTTTGAAATGACTTGTTAGGGCGTCCCCCGAAGTGTACGTGCGGTTGCCCAAGTCTTATCTTTAATACACGTGTGCACAGAATTAATGCATAGATGTACGAGAGAAAAGGAAAGTTAACTTACAATTTGGTTTCACTTTAACGCTCGTGTCTGTCCATTTGTGGTTTGGGCGCTGGTGTACAATGAGAATGCAGTACCAGCTTGCTCAAACTGCCACCTTGTATAAAACTTTGGGTGATGCATACCCGTAGTCTTTTTGTCATACTTTGTATGTGTGTTCGTGTGTGTGCTATGTTCCGTAGTCTCTTCATGGTTTTCCCACTCTCTTTGTTCTTGTATTTTTTGTGTGGCATTCCTTTATTCGGTGCGCGTTTTTGGGGTAGCTTTGTGCAGCGTTCCGTACCACGTTGCATGCAGAGGGCTGCCGTATTCTGTGTAGCTGCACGTTTTCCTTCTAGGCAGTGGTACACACGGCCAGGAATGTCACGTAACAGGTGTGACATAAGGTGCGCAGCCAATCCTCATGAACGCGGCTGCGCAGAGTATAAGCCGATTAGTGCTCCTCAATTCCCCGGTTGTCTTATATGCGTGCTTCGCTTCTTTTGTCGTTACTGCTACAGCATTTGCAATATCGAAAGAGTCCGTCCTTTCCGTTTGGCTGTCGTTGTCGACTTCGTTAGGTCACCTCCTCGCCCTCAACTACAGCCTCATCATGCGCCTGTACGCTTACGCAGGGCGGGTGGGGTGTAAACAGACGCGATTATTTAAAGTATACAAACTATGCAGATGCCACGCAGTGTGGGAATCGATGGTATGCGAATCATTTCGTAGGTATCGGACTATCGAGCATCGTTAGGGTTCTGCAAGGCATTACTAAATAGACCAACATGTTTGTGCTAGGTGAGCATTTCGGTGTGTCAACCGGCGAGCTTGTGTGTGACGATCACGGCAAGGCGAGGAAGATATTGTGACGGCAATGACATGACCACTGATTTGTTGATAGATGCTTTATGCAGTCGAAAATTCCGTAGTCAGTGATTCTACGGGGGCCTACTATGACTCTGATAGGCATATAGGAAATAATAAATTGCAACGACAATACTTAATAAAAGACGTTAGCTATGACCGTGAGCTTTATTGCAGCAAATGTATACGTACTAATTTCTTCACGAATAACACAAATATCATATGGATTTTCGAGCATGCGTACCGTAACATTTCAGCAGGCACCGTCGAGCTGCCCGCGCTCTTGTGTTCAGAGCATGGAGGAGAGAGTCGTGAAAGGTCCTGGAAAGAGGACACTTGGGGGTGGTAGAACGGGATTCGAGGGCCAAACCGGGGCGATATTTCAGCTAGGAAACATTTAGTGCCGAAATTGTGAGCACTGCAGTCTCCGTCTTTTGAGTGTGGTGGTTATGACAGTTTGAACATGAAATTATCCATCTTATTCCTCGTGCTCCCCGCGCGCAAGAACGTTTCCGCCCCCCTGTCATCTCGCTGCGCGCGTCGGATATGGCAACTTGAGAAATCAAACTCGAACCTGCAGAACTACACATCTCCTTCTCTTTGTTTTTTTCTTTGCTGGCTCATAACATGAGACAAGTTTAGGAATTTAGATCTTACGTGAAAACCTTCCGATCCGGAACATTTTACGTCTTTCGCACGAAACTGCAGAGACTAAAATGTGTCGTGCACGTTGAATAAGCTCGAACAACCGCAAGAGCAGTCATGCACCGGACGCGTCTGTTTCTGATAAAAGCAGCTCCACTGCAAACCTCGTATACATACTGTTTTGCACGCGTAGATCGCTTACGAACATGCGAGAAGTTGAAATCGCCGCCGCGTTCCCGGCTCATTATCTTCCCGCGTACTTTCGAGCCTTCCGTTCTGTTCATTTCTTGCAGCGACCACAGCGAGAGATAGCCAGCCGTGCAGCTCGGTCGGTGGTGTGGCCGGTGAGGCGCTCGCGGTTGACGGCATGTGCACGAACCGGAACCGCGCCGCTCGTCGCTGGGCGGAAGCAGCGGCGCATCGTTGAGCGTGCTCGCTTCCGGTGCCGGCCTCGCGTATCCGCCGTTGTGCGAGGAAGGGCACGGATTCACGGTGGTTGGCGTATGCGTGCGTGCGTGCGTATGTGTGTGTGTGCGTATGTGTGTGTGTGCGTATGTGTGTGTGTGTGTGTGTGTGTGTGTGGTGTGTGTGTGGTGTGGTGTGTGTGTGTGTGTGTGTGTGTGTGTGTGTGTGTGTGTGTGTGTGTGTGTTGAAGGGAGGGAGGGAGGGGGCTGTGGCGAGGTCGGCGGGGTTACGATAGCAACGCCGTTATCGTCCTCTTCTCGGCGTGCGCGGTTTCGGGCGTCCCACACCCATGGAGTAACCTCCGTGGGGATCCACTGTGCGTTCCTGCGGGCAGCGCGTGCGCGAGAATGCGGCTTCTGTATGCGCGAGAACATAGCGCAGCTGTATATAAAAACGAGAAGAAAGAGAGAGAGAGAGAAGAGAGAGAGAGGGGGGGAGGCGACATATAGGGACCTTAGGACCTTTTTGCACAAGGAGCGCCGCGTTCAGTTTGTGCGAATAGAAACCTCGTGCGGTGTGTTTGGCGGCTTTCCAGACCTGTTTCAGGCCTCGCTGTTATTATATCTAGAGATAAGTTTGATGTATAGGGAAGGGCGGGTCGGAGATATGCTTCGTCGTTCCTTTTATTTCATGTTGGTTTTCACAGTCGCGGCAAAATACGCTTTACGGAGTTTCCCATGTGCGCTGTGCCGTATAGAAGAAGTGTGTGCGTTCTTTCAGTTTGAAGAAGTAGTTTAATGATTTGAAAATGTAGAGAGGTCGGCCGGAAAATGGAACATCTGGCCTGCTAGATGAACATCTTTCAGTTTGAACTTTTCACAGCGTAGGTTGCATCGTGACGGATGCAGGCGTACCTCGCTTTTGGCGTGTTGGCGTTGCTCATGTCTTGGTACGAGTATCGAGTGAAGTGACCTCTCGTGTATAGTTTGTCGGGCGCGGTGTCGACGAAACTGAGAACATATAGAAAGGAGCGCAGCGAAACAGGGACCCCTCCGTATAGCTGATTTTGTATGCGGGCCGATCGGGGGGCTTTAAGCGAAACTTCTGTGTTTCCTTCAGCCCTCCCCGATTCGGAGAAGGCGAAGGGTTGAGAAAGGTCAGGCTTCTCCGACGTGATTGCATCGACAAGCTCCGCCGGACGATGCGGCGGCGTCTCGCGCGAGCGGGCGGTTTGACGCGCTTTCGGCTGCGCCATGCTGTATACCACCAGTCGTGGCCACTGTTTCGTCACGCCTGTCTCCTTCCTCGCCTTGTTGTTCCCTGTCCGCTTTGTCCGCTCATGCTTGCTGTCATTGCTCGCGCGTCGACCGTGTTTCGAGCGTTTCTTTTCCTTCTTTCTCGGCTCGCGCGGCGGCGTGTGCGCGCGGCCTACTCAGTGCTTAGGGAACGGAGGAACGGGTTGCGCTCCGAAAAACGTGCGTTTCCTACGCGGAAAGCAAAAACGTGAAGCCGACTGAGAAACGTGACTTGGGCTTCTTCGTCTTTCTCTTCGTCTCCGTTCCTTGTGCGTTTGTTTGCGGAGAGATCGTTGACTCGCCACCCTTCCTCAAACCCTCCCCTTCTCCCCCGACCGTTCTAACGGCGGGGGAAAGTTGTACGAGGAAGGCGAGCGGCACCACCGTACCACGCGGGACGACCTGAACTGTTGGCTTGGAAGAAGCCGAAGAGAAAAGCTCGCACACGCCCGCACCGAGTGGTTTTAGCCCGTTTCGCCGTGACAGCGGTCCCGGGTCTGAAGATTCTATTTGTAGAAGTGCTCGCGTGCTCGTCATGCTTACGCGAGCCGCTTACTGTTTGCTGCTGCTGCCGCAGCAGCAGCCCTTTTGTTGTTCGTCTGTGCGGATGGGTGCCGACGTCGGCATGCTTACACAGCTTACTTTCTTATACCACGCCATTCTTGTCTCTCCAGCCTTTGCGGCGCCTTTGTCGAGCCGGTGCCCCGTCATCACCTCCGAGATTTCCGACTCCCTTACTGTTCCTTGAATCTCGGAGGATCTATTGTCACGCGAGGCTCCGGCCATATATCCGGGCACCGCCGTGTAAACCTGGCATCTATACCGACAATGCACGTCCCGAGCGCGACAGCGAAGCTCTTTAGAATTTTTCAATTATTGCTGGAGTGTCACTCCGTCGCGTGTGTCAATCATTTTGCGGTGAAACGTCGGAAAACGGAAATAAAACGCATTGGTGGTGCGCGCTGATTCACTCCTCGAATCTGTCATTTCCCTGCAGCTGCACGCCGATTGGATGGTTGAAGAGTGCTTGGCAATCCCTTTGGTGAGGCCAACATTTTGGGCCCCGACACGACATTATTGGATACTTAGCGAGGCTGTGTATAGTTCCTCCGTAGATCGTAGAGTTTCTACTGCGCACGATATCTCGACAGGCTCTGAGACACTTTTCTTAATTGCGGGCAAGCGGCAAGTATGTCTCGGAGAGACAGCAATAAATCACCGGCCTTTTTTTCATCTATCTCCGGACCGGGAAAATCTAGCATTACGAGACAAAAGCCAGAACACGAAGGCTTTACAACAGCTCCGCTGTGTAATCTAGTCGGGCTGTCGCTACGCTTGAGCAATTTGCGGTTGAAAAATGGCGTCTCGTTGAGCACTCCATTCCATCCTGTCGATCAATCATTCTTGTTGTCCCAAGGCCGGCTGTGCAGAGATGTGAGGAAAAGAAAGAAAACGAAGAACAATAAAAGCCGGGCGTCGCGCAATCGTTCCGTCGCGAGATATTCCGGGGAAACGGATAGTGCGCGCTTCAAGAATCTGAGTATCGATGCCGGCCGTTAACTTTGGGGGTGTAGAAAACTCTACTTGCGCGTGCGCCCCCAGACGACAATGGGAATCGCATGCTCGTACGTGCATGGCATCCGAGGTCGCCATGTGACGCAAGGTTGCGAGGTGTCGACAGTCTCGGAGGCGACACTTTAGTTGGACGCGCTGCTCACGCAACCGGCTCTGAAGCTTGAGCCGCTGGAACGAGGAACGGCCTCCCTATCATCCTTCCCTGGTAAGCAGCTGTATAGCTTTTGTCGATCGTGAACTTCAGCAGAGGCTTTAACTATCTGCGTTAAGCCATGAAGTTTCTCCGGGCCACCCGAATCCGATCGGCGCTATCTCGCCGCGTACACAGCGTGGCAGCGCGTGTACGGAAACGCATAGCGTGGGCACGGAAATGTGGGAAGCCACCGACCGTTGTTGTTGCTCAACTCGCACAGGCGATGTGGCAGCGCTACAGAAAGATTCATTTCCTGAATATTTTTTCTCAGCCTCGGAAAATAACCCTGGCTCCAAATGCAGAGCCTCTGACTCTGTTATATGCTACTTGTTTTCTTCTCTTGAGAAGCTGTTCACAGTGCGATGAAATTCAGTCGACTGATAATTTGTGTGAAAATCTTGAGACATTTGTGATGCACTATGCAGTAGAGGTGACCGGGCCATTTGTGGAAGCGTTATGCACAAAACGCATCTGCGTTCGTTTCAGCGTCCGCCTTTCTTTTGAAACTAAGCTCCTCGAGGGAAGCGTATAGGCATGTCAGCGAATGGACTTGCCTCCTCCGTGTTGACCGCGTCGTGTCTAAAGTTAAGCCAACGACTCGCTCGCTTACGTATAGCACCACTCTGTCACAAGTTTTCTTTTATGTCTCTCTCTTTCGTTCTTCCGATTGCATGCAGAAACAGGCCTTGGCAATAAATGAGACTTCACCACTGCGTCGGGCGCCTATAAATAATGAACAAGCGTCCTTCACCCGTTTGCTTCGCGGGCATACGCGTATGAAAGCCATGTCAGCAAACCTTGGAATTGAGATACGACCGTTTTCCACGTTGTGTGCGAGCCGTTGCTGCGGCGTATAATTCTGCTATGCGCGTTCTCTCTTCTTTTACCTCGTTCCCTTGGCGTTTTATTGCATCTGTCAAGCCGTTGGTCAAGCTCGACCTACAGAGGAAGAGAAAGCATTCATTCGGAAGGTCGACGACGTATACTTGACGCTCGCGGTATACGGTGTCAAAGAAAGGTCAAGAAGAAAGCTTGCTTGTTCAGCGGAGGAGCGCCAGTTTTACTATCCCGTAAGCCTTCGTTGGGTGCGCTAACAATGAATCTCCTAATATGGCTGCTGTTTTTGACTGTCCTTATCCTAAGTACATTTATCTTCTCCGCAGTACCGGCCGTTTGTCCTCCTGACTAGCATGTTGTCATACAGACAAAGTCATGTTTCTTTGATTTGCTATGATGAACTCTGTCGCACTAACCGTGGGCTCCTGCAGTTCGCACTGACCGAATGCATGACCTTCTCCTGCTGCATGCAGTGTTTTGCTTACATTGAATAACGGGGTAAAATTTTGCACTACGGTTACCGATATCGCTCTTGCTTTCACGCAAGCACGTGGTCGAGGCGGCGAATAAGCTTGGTGGCTGTAGTCTGGACGGTAGCTGTATACGCTCTAAGCGCTGTATAGCATAGAATTCTCAATCGAACGTCCTTGAAACAGCTAGGCGCCCGGAATCCGACGGCGAACCTAAGTCATGTGTGTCGAGATGTCGAAGTTTCCGCGACATACATGCACTCTATTCAACCTCGTTTTCCTTTCTCTGTTTCACTCGTCCGCGCCGTGTAATTGGGTCTGAATTGAGGCACCGAGCCCACGCGCTTCGTCGTCGGTTAATTGCCCGTGCTCCTCGGCAGCAGCAGAGGCCTGCGTTGTTCACCGCACACAGCTGTCATCCCCCGTTCCGATCAAACATCGCGGCGCCGCCCGCCGCACACGGACGACCTGTTTCGTCGAAGTCGGACGAGGCCGTTTTTTTCTTCGCATCGATCGCGTGCAGTCGTCGTTGTCGTGGCCGTGAAGGTGTTTCGTTACTCGCACAGGTGGGATACGGGGTAGACTGCCCCCTCGTGCTTCTCCACGCTCCCGTGGGCGACGCGGCCGCAGCACGAGCGCGACCTCCGTTCGCCTTGTGTCGCCCGTCGTGCGAACGCTTCGCTTCGAGCGTGTTTGCAAGCGCGGTATCCCAGCGGCAGCGCGTGGGGGGCCAACGTAACGTTTCGGCGCGCTGGCGGGGGTGGGCTGCACCCGACGCGATTCTTGGCCTGGCGCGGCGGCCTTCGCACCTGTATGCGACAGAGATTAATGCGCGCGCCGTTCGCCAGACGCGCGCGCGCGCGCTAGCGGTATATGCCCGCATAATATAAACACACGCGCTCGCTGGAAGAATGTCTGTGTCAGTGTCCCACTTGCCTCTGCCACCTCTCGTGGGGCTTCTTGGCTGTTAAAGTAACAACCAGGTTTTTTTCTTTTAGTTGTTTCAGATTTATTTATTTATTTATTTATTTATTTATTTATTTATTTATTTATTTATTTATTTATTTATTTATTACAGCTCTCTCTCTCTCTCTTTCGTGTTTGTGTCGGGTCTTTGGAGGAAGGACTCTAAGTGAGGTGAAAACTCAGTTGGCCATTTTTCTTGGGGGGCGTGGGGGGGGGGGGGGGGATAAGCAGCTTGCTGGAACGAATAGGAATAGATTTAAGCACATATAGCTCAAAACAGCCGTAATCGGCACTGTAATCTTGACCCCTCCCTGATGTGACTCGCAGACATGCGATCGAAGATGTCAGGTTGGTGCTGAGGAACGTTTTCAGTTCAGTTTCTCTCGCTCCACCTCTTGTTGCGAGCGTGTAAGGAAGACGCGGCGGGGATATGGTAAGATGTAGACAGAGCGAAGTGAATTTGCTAGATAAGAAATGTGCCCGATGACGACGGTGATCACTTCTTCGTGTAGTACGCACGTGCTTCGGAGACAACAACACGCAACATTCTAACGGTCGAGGACGACGTATATTATGTATATAGCGTGCATCGCAAAAGATGAGGTTGCCCTCGAGAACATGATGGTGTCCGCTGAGAGAAGGGCCCGCTGCAGTCGCAGTAGATGAGTTAAGAACCGGAGGAATCGCTCAAGTCCGCGGATCTTTCTTTCTATTTTTTTTTTTTTTTCGTACTCTGTCGCAACCGGACGCGCATATGCATTTGTATGGCGCATACAGACTCCGAGATAAGTAATGAGTGTCGGGCGGTCGGCGTAAGGCCACTTTGTCTCGGAAGACGTTTCAATCGGCCGCACTCCGCAAATTGGCTCCCTCGTCGATATGCGAGCACGCACCAGGCGAGGGCTGCTGCATGCATGGTCGGCCTCGGCCGTTTGTTGTCGTTTTGACCTCCGGTCGCACCTTCGCGAACGTGGCGGCTTTTCATTCTCTTGTTTTTTTATTTATTTATTTATTTTTTTTTTTTTTTTTTGGCCACGCAAACGCGGACGCTCTCTCTGTGTCCCACGACTGCGGCCGCAGGCGTTATTCGTGGTTAAGGCCTTGCCTGTGTCATGCGAAGCTATACTGTTTGCTTTTCGCCTTGTGTTTCCGCATACGATGCACAGCGGCACTTCTCGTTGCTAGGAAACGTCAGCGTGGATACATATACCGTTTAATTGGTTTCTTATATGCGAGTGAAAATAGATGGCCCACGCATGTGTTCCTCACTATGTTCTAGGTTATTCATCTTTTATCGACACTCTTGTTCTGCTGAAGTATTACTACAATCTCTCTCTCTCTCTCTCTCTGTGTATACGTGCATGTGCGTGTATGTGTGTTAACGTGCGTTTTGCTTAGATATTAGTTTCATGTTTCCTTCCTGCTCGCTTCCGTAATATCAGACCCGATTCCGTGCAGATGCTTGCTTGCCAACGGGGAGCAGTCTGATTAAAGTAGTTTCCGTACCAGTTCTCGTTAAACGGCTTTTAGATATAGTTTAATGCAGTCGCTACGGGTACCGCGAATGGTGCTGGTTGGTACAGCATCTCGTTTAGCCCAGATAATCGAGTGCTGAGGAGCACCCAGGTGTAGAAACGCACCCGCATCTGCGAAGCTGGACGAAGTTGCCGGGGCGTGCCAATAGTGCCATTTTTTTTAACAGTTTATTTTTCCTGCTTGTGAAGTGATCTCTGCCACACCCCTCCAAGTTGCATTATGTGGAACTCTAGTCTGCACTCTTTCAGAAACTCTTATATTGAGTGCATCGTTTTAGATCATTGCAGCGTTTTTAGCGGGATAATTGCTACTTGTTTTTTTCTTAGTTCACTCTTGTCGCTTGCAGCAACGCTCGTGAGCAGCAGTCTCGCGAGTTTCGCTTAGGCGGCATAACTTTATTGAGATACATTAAAATCTAAACGAAATTGCTCAAGGGCACGCGTAATAGAGCTTAGCCCTTGTGATTTATGACGGGAGATTCGATTTGAGAAATTGCCTTTGCCTCATGGGGATCTTGCTTATTATCGCTGGGCGTCGACTAAAGTCTTTCTTTGGGTGAATTGCCAGCCTCGATCAAGTCGGCTAATCGATCTATTGATCGATCGGCTGCCTAATCGATCTTTGATTGATCGGCTGTGTTGTATCTTATCTTACAAATAAAGGGTGCATATTCTGCGTGTTTTGTAATAGCCAGCTGGGTCTTAGGATCACCGGCAGTGAACGAAATATGGCATTTGCAAAACAACCTCATAGAACTGTAGAATTGCTGCTGTCGCTATTGAATTTACCCACAGGGGTCGTAAGCGAACGAAAGTAGCCTGATATACATTTGTTTTTCTTTCTTTTAATACGCCACCATGACCATCTGACAGATTAAAAATTAATCGCGATCAACGTATGAATCGTATGACCCCAAAGCAAACTCAAACGCCCAGCTTGTATTCTTGCGACGAACGCCGTAAAATCTCGTTCGCGTACCCGCCGTGGTGGCGTAGTGGCTATGGCGCCGAAGGCGTGGGATCGAATCCCGGCTGCGGCGGCTGCATTTCGATGGGGGCGGGAAAAAAAAAAAAAAAAAACCGCCCGTGTACCGTGCATTGGGTGCACATTAAGGAATCCCCTGGTGGTCAAAATAATCCAGAGCATCCCCCACTATGGCGTGCCTCATAATCAATCAATTCGTGGTTTAGGCGCCTAAAACCCCAAAATTCAAGTCAATTCAACCGCAGTTACAAGGGTTTGAGAATGTTATCTTACCAGACTTGATAAAACTACAACCATCGAGGTAGCTGCCGTTTGTGAATACAAATGCCTGTCGAGCATCACTACAGGAGCAGAGACTCGTCAATTATGGAGGCTCTTAACCTCTTTTCTCGTTTATTTCTATCTCCTCATCCCGTATTTTTTACCCTCTTCTCGTCCGCCACCGTGCAGGGTGGCGAACCGGATACTTGCATCTGGTTAACATCCCCTCTCTCCCTTCCTATCTCCCAGTCTCTGTTTTGAGTCGACCCTTGTTTTCACTTTTGGCCGCGCACTGTCGACGAGAGCGTCCCAAACGACTGCAGTCGTGCACGCGCTCTCTCTCTCTCTCGAGTTTGTTGCTTATGCATGCCGACTATGTACGCTGGACGTGCGTTCGTAACGCGTTTACGCCGGAAGCGAAGCAGCCTGTCTGGCTTGCACGCGAGCGCGCGCCGGTTGCATAATGCAGTGCTGCCGCAGCTACTGACCGTAGCGGCGAGCAGCCTTGGGCGCATGGTCGAGTCAACAAAGGCGGCTCGTGTTCCCCCCGTCGTGACGGAGCCGCTGAAGGAAACGAGGTTGCTGCACAGTCCGCGGTGCGATCGCCGCTGTCTCAGCGCCCCGAAATGCCCGAAACGACTCTCCCCGTGGCTATACACGGAACGTTGCCCGTGTTGCTGTGTACGTCAGTTGGCGTGGCGTGCGGTTCGGCATCGGCTCGTTAGCGGGAGCGCGCGGTGGCCTCGTTGCCGATTGCGTGGACGCTCGCTGTTTGGGCCGAGCCGACGCTGTCGGTGGAGTAACGGAGTTTGGGGGGCTCTGATGGACGGCGAAAGGGAGAGGGGGGGGGGGGGGGAGTTCAGGCGAGGCTGTTCGCCATACTGTAGCCTAAAGCGAGTCAACGGCACCATTAGCCCCGACTGTATACCCCTGCGCGCTACCACTGCCGTCATGTGTACTTTTGTGGCGGCCGTGCGATTCCCAAGGGCTCTCTCTCTTTCTGATGGCACGTACGCTGCGAAACCGTGGTTGTTATGGTGGCCCTTCGTTGTTACAACGTCGCTTAAGACGGGTCGCGTTCTACCAGAGGGTCGTGTAGACACACGGGGCCGTCGTAGCTGCTCGGAAACTTGCGTATATCTGTGGTCGCCATCGCGATCGATCGCTTTCGGAGGTATAATTTTCAGTACGCGCGTTGATTGGCTAAGTTGCAGCGGAAGCGAGTGGAACTAAAGGAATGGGACGCCTCCGATCGGCGTTGGCATCACGTCGCTTATATGTATATGGTTCACAAGTTCATTAGGAAGATGCCCGTCGCTTGAGCGCGGCGTCGCGCGGCGCGTTGCGTCACGCAAACATAATGTATTGCTTGAAGTATTCGTTGGAGGATAAGGCCCGTGGTCACTCGCGATTGCGACTTTTGAAATATACATGCTTGTGCCAGTTTTCTATAACCTGTTCAAGCGGCATGCATTTCTTTCTGTGCTGTTAATACGCTTGTGCGATTCTTAAAGCGGTAGGAAAGATATTGGGTGGGAGAAAAGCAATGGAAAAGCTTCCTCCGCGAGAGGGGTTTTGATTACACATGCACCGCCCGGAGACTACTCTGCCACATTGAAATTTGGTTCCTAAGCGTGCGTAGAGAGAAATCCAGCGGAACCGGTTTGCAATCCCAGGTTGTCACAAACGCTCTCTCTCTTTTGTCATTTTACAACTTGTCTTTCATGTCCACTTATTTGTCCGTCCAAGGTCGTGGACGACCGTCGTTACGAACTCTTTATCTTTGCATGTCAATCCTCGACGCATCATCTTAGCATCGTTCCTCTTGTACTTCCTTTATGTATATACGATACACCTTGTACCCCTTGTAAACGGCCACCCAATACCGCATCGGTGGCCGTGCTACACTGTCCCGTAAACTTGACCGTTGTAGTTCTTCGATCGCGAAGAGCACGTGGGACACCTTTCCATCCTGCCTCCATGGATCCTGTTGAACGAGCTAATTCTTGGTCTCTGCGGTAAAAAAAGAAAAAAAAAAAAAGAAAGAAAAACACAGGAGCGCGGCTTTCAGTCCCAGCAGCAGCATCCCTCCGCGCATCGGACGGCCTCGGCTGACCGCTTTTTCACGGTTCGCTCGGCCGATATACACGCGAGCTGCGACCGGCTTGTCGATTACGCGCCTCGGATTGTCGGGACCTAAAGGATTACGCCGCAGTCCCCCTCCCCTTACCCCGCCATCCCAGGCCAGGCACCCCTTCGCTCCCCCACTCGTCGCCATGCGCGCCTCGTAGTATACGCACAGCGTCGGGCCGCCTCTATTTTTGGCGCTGCATCGCCCGCGCACAGTCGTTTCGCCTCCTTCCTCTGTTCGTTTGAACGCCAATATGTTTCCTTCTTTGCTTTGTTTCCGTCCCGCTTAACTCGCATGATTTGTGCCGTCCTCGAGGCTCTTAGCGATCGCGATTAAAGCTCTTCTTCGTTTTTTTTTCTCTCCTCTCGTTGTTTCTTTCGTTGTGGGCTCCGCTGAACCTTTATCGAACTCGCTCTCTTAGTTAATTTTTTCGTCGCTCATTTCGGCTTCTGGCGAGGCGTTGTGGCGCCAAGCGCGCTCGCTCCCGCACCGCCGCGACTCGTCTCGTCATCTGCGCGGCCGATCAAGCTCGCGAAGAGCACGCGCGCACGGACGCGTGCAGAGCGCGTGGGGTTCTCGCGCGCCTCGAGCCTTTTCGCTTTTATCGGATCGATCATCGGCGACGGCCGAGCGAGAGTGTCTTCCCGTGTTTTACGGGCGTCTCGGCGTCGGCGGCGGCCCGATATTTGCAGGGGTTGGTGGGAACGTGAGACTTCGGGAGCGATTTATTTTCTCGGCAGCCGAAACGGGTATATATATATATGCGGCGTTATATGTAGGTGTGCCCGCTGCGTCGGCGGAGTCGGACGACCGGGCACGATGATGCCTGTATGTAATAGACCGCAGGCCGGGAGCGAGGGTGCCTATTTCGCAGCACGTGGCTGACCTGTAGTGTAGTGTGTGGGTGAATTGGATAAAAAAGAGTGCCTTTTTTTTTATTCGCCGTCCTTTTCTGTGTGCGGGGTCAATGATCTCGTCTAGTGCAACAGCCGTATTCTTCGACGTTGCTGCACTGGACACTCGACCTCGAATTATGATGATGGTGATCTTATGCTTGATAATGATCTGCTGATTAATCTGTAAGCGGTGGGATGATGATCGCGATGTTCGCGAAATGATCGCGATGGTTGCGGTGATCTGCTGATTAATCTTTTGTAAGGAGCGGGCAGACTAAGCGTTCATTGGCGGTTGAAACGTAAAGCGAAAAAATAAGATGGGCGCAAGGAATGCAGAATAGGCAAGGACAACGAAATATTGCTTAGCAAAGCTTATGCGTGCACCGCGGGGTGGATTTATCTTACGCATTATAGACGAAAATGCGCTGTTGCAACACTATCAGGCAATATCAATTGAAGAACAGTACACACGTGTTTACCGTGTTTGGATACCTTCTTCTTCTTTCTGGGGTTTTACGTGCCAAAAACAGTTCTGCTTATGAGGCACGCCGTAGTGGAGGGCTCCGGATTAATTTTGACCACCTGGGCTTGTATACCTGGCGTACACGTCTACCATTCTATAATTTTGTCCAAAGCATGGCAACGCCTCCGCGAACTTTCGGTGTACATAGCACAACCTCCTTAGTACCCGATAGTCTTTGGAATTTGGACAAGTGTTTTGCTAAACCGAATCTTCTTCTTGAGCCCGCTGTTCTAATCGCTGTTTGGACACGGAGTGAAAGCAGTGGAGTAGTCAAAGCAACTGGTAGCGTTATTACGCTATTCGCAACATTTGTTCTTCGTATACATGGTTGAGGACGGGCTCCGCAATTTTGTTCCTTGACTATAGGCTCTTCTAAAAATTGACAGCCACTTAAGTATCCTTACGTGATTTGAATGCCAACTCATTATAAATTCTATACTTAATTGGCTACGTCCATGATACGTGACGTCATACATTGTCACGTGTCCTTCGCAGCTCTACCTTAATCCACCTTGCTCAAGTTTGTACCAACCTTAATCCATGCTCACGATGATTTTCATTAACACTCGTTGAGGACAACGCCGGCTTTTCTGCCTCATGGGACAGATAATGCAGATCCAGGTGCGCTCGTCTCAAGAATGAATGCTCATTTACGTAATTCACTTCGCACAGGTAAGCTATTCACCGGCATCGTCGCAGCCGCTCTGATGATCCCAACGAAATATCGCTTAATGCAGAAATTTCAGTACAGCTTGATACTCGGTTTATGTCTTCACAGACCAGGTCGTGCGATGTGTATTTTCCATCCTATACGGAGGCTGGCATTTCTATTCGTCTTCGCCTGCAGAGACATGGAAGAGCGCTGGCACGTTTCCTTTTTTTTTTTCATTATTTTAATTTCCTCCACTTTCTCAGCAAGCCACGCTTCCCCGCGCCCTTCCTCACGAACGCACGCGGGGTGGCGCAAAACAAATCGCCACCACGTTCGCCTTGGTTCCAGGGGTCAGTAACATGGAGTGCCGCAGCCGATCAGGTTTTTCTCGCCTTGGTTCGGCAGATCGCGTATACGCGGAAAGAGGCTCTGCATGCCCGCCTGGCTTACACTTGGCCTTTCCTGGTATACTGATGATTCGCATCGCAGAGGCGTACAACGTCCGGTAGAAAGTCGGTTCTTGTGGTGTATTGCACACATGGGCAGCAAGGCTTTATATTTTTCCACCGAGGCGTTTAAGCCTATACGCTACATGGGAAGCAATAAAGAGGGAGAAAACAGTAAAACAGCGCAACACGGGTTGAACACCTTCTCTGAAATTTTATTTCGTGTCT